>NC_040037.1:15567990-15629393 GCF_003713205.1 Coffea eugenioides
AGTATGGTAGCAGGAATAGGAAAAAGGGGTCGTGGCCGAGGACTTAGACAACCCTGTACTCGTGAGAAAAATTGATGGATAGTCTTATATAATTTAATGAGATCCTAGTACTGAATATGAATCGAGAATAAATCAGAAGATTAGATCTACCAGTGTATAATGGATTAACCTAGTTGGGAACTTAGTGAGATTTTCCTGTGTGAAATTTTAGTAGCTGCTTTATACGTATATTATGATTGGTCCTGTGGCCATATTTCAACTTTTGTGAAAGTTTGAACTCCAAAAGTATTTCGTGATTTTGGTGAGATGACTTGAACTCATTACCAATTTGTTCTACTTGAACAAAAGCGCTTTCAATTTTACTTGACTAATACTATACCCAGATTCACTTGTTTTACTTTTCACAAAATTTATATATATATATATATATATATACATGTATACACATTTTAAACTCGTTTGAGACTCGAAATCAGATAGAGTTCAAGTTCGAATCTTTCTTAGGAACATGAATGCCAATTTGTTATGAATCAGATATTAGAAATGATCGGGTTTTATGTACCAGTAGAGTTAACTCTTGGTTGGATAAAAGGGTGGTAAAGGTATTGGATCACAGGTTATGCGAATATGAACCTACATGTTTACCTATCTTTCTTAAAGGTATTTTCTAAAATATACGCCTTATTCGAACATAGATTTAACTCGAAACTTTGAGAAAAAGTGTTGGAACACCCTCCATGTATATGTTATGATTATTATGTATATGTTTTAAAAATCATGCATTAAGTTGCATGATTAATATTCTTAAATCTATTTGAGAGATTTTAAATATGTATTGATGATTGTGGTTAAACATTATTTGAAATCTCTTACTAAGAAAATTTAGTTTTGGGTCGTGAAGAAAAATTTGTATCTTTAACTCTAATTTTGAAAATTTTGAATCGCATTTTGCCACAGATACATTCAAAATACATCAAAAGTCTTGACCTTATCTTGTAAGTCATGATTGGTTTGATTTAGACAAAATTTTGAGGAAAAAGATTTTGGTCCTGCTAGTGCGTAACAGTTTTTTTTTTTTTTTTTGTTAGGATTTTGGAAACTTGTTTCATATGGCTTGAATGAGCCTAACGATTAAGGACCGGATGTTATATTTGGAATGGACGCTTAAGGCTATATATACATAGATTATTGAGATTTGAACGATGAGACTATTAAGAACAAATACTCCATAGCCTCACATAAATGAGAATTATAATCAAGGGTCAAGAGCAGCGAATAAGGGATTTAAAGTAGAGTTACTGCCAACCGGGAATCCTAGAAACTGATGTGTTTAACCACTTCCAATTCAAGATGGGGATGCTTGAATTTTCAGTTATGCCAATTGGGTTGACTAATGTATTAGCAGCAATTATTGCATTAATGCATCAAGGTTTTAAATCGTAATAGAATTAATCTGTGATGGCATTTATTGATGATGTATTGATATACCCTAAAGTTTGAGAAGATCATGAAAAAATACCTGATGGTAGTTTTACAAACCCCGAGAGAACGCTAACTTTTGTTAAATCCAATAAATGTGATTTCGATAGGAAGAAATAGCCTTTCTAAGTTATATAATATCTAAGAAAGAAATTGTTGTTAACTCAGCTTAAGTGGAAGCTGTTTAAGAGGAAATGACTAGAAAATCCTACCGAAATTTGGAGTTCTTAGAGGTAGTCGAATATTACCTTGGTTTGATCAGGGACTTCTAAGGATACGAGACTTGGCAAGTTATTTGAGATTCTAAATGTGAGGAAGAATTTGAAGGTGAAAATCGTTTAACCAGTGCACTTGTGTTGGCTTCACCGAGCGGATGAGGTGATTTTGTGATTTATACAGATGGTTCAAAGGATGGTTTAGAATGTATATTAATAATATATGATGAGGTGATTGTATATGCCTTCTGAAAGTTAAAATTTCCCGGAAGAAAGTAATCAACTCATGATTTGGAGTGAGTTGGAAAATGTAAGTCAATGATTGATCTGATAGGCTTAACCATGAAGGGAATGATATTGTTCTAAGTATGAATTTCGAGGACGAAATTTCTTTCAAGAAGGGGAGGATGTAAGGACCCGAAAATTTTCTTATTTTTATAGAATATTACTGGAATATTTAAATGATTATTCACTCATTTTTTTCGAATTATTTATTTCGACCATTTTAAATCCATTTATATGGAATGACGCCTTTTTATATTTTTAAAGCGTTTTGTTGAAAAATTCACTTTTCGAAAATTTGTTTAGTCCGGAACGACGGGTGCACGTTTTTCTAGGCTATACTTGAATCGAGAGTGTATTAATATTGGAGAATTAAGAACGATCAATAATAGATTAAAAAAGGTTAATGGAGGAATTAATACTCAATTCACGTGAGGACTCGTAAAATTATTATTTTTAAAACCCCTAATTTTGGCTCAATTAATTATCTATTTGGATTTTTGCCCCGAATATTATTTTCTATCCTTATTAGACCTAAGTACATGGTCTTATAGCTTCGTTATATTTTTAAAGTATCTCGTTTCAAAAATTATTTTCTTAGAAGCTTGTTTAGTGAAAAGGGAAAACGTGTCTGAAAACTTTAGCCAATTGGGAGTACAATAAATTCGAAAACTTGGAGACATGTACAATGGTCTTAAAATAGGTAAATTTAGGTTTAAGTACTCAAGTGATAGCTAGGGGTACAATCGTTATAAGAATTTTTCAAAGGTTTCAATTTTTATTGCGCCTAAATTAGAAATACGTGTTTGCACGTGCGCGCTTAATTGAGGGACTTTGGACCATTATTTTGGGACAATTAAGAATGAATAATATTTATATGAATGTAAGTGCCCTAGAGGTTTAGTGCACTAGTGCAACAAACGTAAGAGAAATCGAACACAAAACGCGCATGTAGGGTACTAGTTATAATTGATTTGACGTATTAAAAGATTTGACGTCAAGCGTCTTTCGTACGCAAAGGCTTCAGAACCGCAGCTTCATTTCAATCTCATTTCATTTCTGCAAAGCTTCATGGACGGCTAGACAGCAAGAGACAACCGAGGCTTCACCATTTCTTTCTTCCAAAACTCATCAAAATCCTTACCAAAACTTCCATAGATTCTTACCAATCTCCACATTCATTTAGCTTTTCACTTGGACGGCAACTTAGCTGCAAAAGGAAGGAGCTGTCCACGGTTTCTTCAAGCTTCAAAGGGGCCGAAAAATCTGTCCAAACCAGTCATCAAAGTAGGTACTAATCAAGCACCTTGAACTTGTCTTATGGAAGTTGATCTATGCATTTGAGTTGGAATCTTCACTTTAGTAGCTTGTATTGTTGGAAACGTGGGCTCTATGAACTCCCACTTTGGGTTGATGGCTGTGATGATGTTTGATGATGGTTTTATTGCTGAATTAGAGCTTAAGGAAGTAGATTAAAGGTGTATTGTGGACAGAAACGTTGTTGAACTCTTGAAGTAAAAGTTCCCATTTTACCCCTGTTCTGTTCGGTCATTTTAATGCAGAAACTGAGGATTTAATGGCCTGATTATGTTGATTACATGTTGCAGAAGTTGTGTAAAAAATTTCGTTGGAAAATATTGAGTTTTGGTTGATCAAACGAATTTATTTCAAAAACTAGTAATCTGGAAAACGGTTTCGCCGTAATCCAGACCAGTGTTTGTATTTCGTCCATAACTCCGTACTCCGACGTCGAAATCAAGTGCCGTTAGCGGCATTTGAAACTAGACGTTCCCATGTTTCCAACGGTGTATAATGGACCTTCTGGTTTCGTGTGTGTGAGCCACACCATTCATCTGAAGTCGACTGTCCTGTTTCTCCGTTCTGCCGAAATGATTTGATGATGCTGCAACTTTAGGCTTGATTTTGAACCAGTTGCATGCTGAAACTTAAAACGATTTCTTCTGTGAAGTTTTATCCCTATGAATCTATTTTCTAACACTATCAACCATTTCCAATTCCGAGTTAAATTGAGGGAGTTATGATCAATACACGGCAACTGCCTCGTTTTTGAAAACCTTAGTTTTGGACAGATTGCCTTAAGGATTTTTCCAAACTTTGGTTGATTGAATGACCACCCTTCCGAGGGTATTTTTCCATAAAATTTGATAGAGAGATACCTTTCATATGGGAGTATTATACTGCAAAATTTGGTGTCAATCCAAGTCCGATTCGACACTTAATGAAAGGTCCAAAGTCAGAACCAAATCTGGAAATTTTGTAACAGTCTTGAATTTTTCCCAACTTTGAGCTACTATATCTTGGTGCTCGAAACTCCGATTCTTGAGCCGCTTGTTCTGTCCAAAACTTTACTTGTACTTCTAATTGAGTTATAAGTTTCAAGCGCCGGTTTGCAACGAGTGATTTTTGCCGAATTTCCAAAGTTAGCGAAAAACCAACTCCGGCTCAATCCTGGTAATCTAGAACAGCAACTTTAGGCTCATTTTTGAATACCTTCCACTTAGATTCATGGAACAATGTCTTCTAAGGACTTTTAGTACTTTGGAAGACGATTCCAACGGTACCAAATTTATCAAGTTTCGATTTGTAGAGAAGAAATTATGATTTTTCAAAGATTTGACCAAAAATCGAAAATTCTGAAATTCCAAAGGAAATCCGCGAAGGAACTATTCCACAGAATCCGGCCTTGAATCCGGCCAGAAACTGGCCGGATTGTCGGCCGGATTAGTGGTGAAGTTTGAAAAAAAAAAGGAGATTAGCCACTGCCTCCAATCCGGCCAGAAATCCGGCCGGATATCCGGCCAGGTTCCGGCTGGATTGTGGTGTGGCCAGCCCTCTTTCGATTTCGATCGTTCGTTTTGCAATCATTTTGCTCGTACTCGTTTCCAACCAATGATTTTAAGGATAATAATCCAATTTTTACTCGAGTCTTGCACCCTTTTGAGAATCCAACTTCAAAGACAAGTCAAACGAAGTTTTCAAATATTTCCGAACCTTACCCGTGTCCAATCTTTCTCACCACTTGGGGACCTATAGTAATTATCTACTATTCGATGTTCAGGCACGCACGAGGACCTCCAAGAGGACCCTACCGTGGAAGTTTGAACTCTCCCTCCAACCTACTTGCTTGCATAACTGGTGAGTGTCAAGTGTATGCCTACTTGAACTCTAAAGTCTCGATTCATGATTGACTTACCTGATTATATGCTCGGTCTATTGGATTTTGAAAAATGGAGTCGAGTGTGTACTTAATCGCACTCGTTCTCATTTGGAACAAATGACTCATATTTGACATGCTTTGCATGGTTTATATGACCTGAAATACATGTTTGAACCTGTCAAATGCTTGAATTTATGAAATAGTATGCTATGATGCATACGTCGATGGAGTGAATCTCCTCGACATTTACATGATACACGGGGGACGCCTAAACTCATAGGCCGACCTTGGAACTCGAGCCGGCATGGGCCTGGTCGGGAACCTTGGTGAGCCATGAGAATTACATGATAAGCTTGATCTATTTGAGAGATCTCGCTTGGCATACTCGTAAAGTATCGCCTTATAAATGTCGTGCGGGCCCGAAGTGGTGTATGGTGGACGGATGAGAAGTAAGTGGTGAACTACGGATATGAAAATATCAACCCGGTTGACGGAGAGTCATCACGGGGAGATATACAAATTACATCGGCAAAATGTGGAATTTAGCTCCTGAGAGCTTCTATATCCTTGAATTGTTTCTGGTTACGTTTTGTTGGCGTTATTAATTACTTGCAAGCTATTACCTGAATTGTTATTTGGACTTGTTATCTGAACTATGTGTCTGCATGTGTGTTCTTGGCCTCACGAGCGTTTTTGCTCACCCTATAGATTTGTTTTCCTTAACAGGTTTGAACTCGGAGGTAAAATGGAGAAGCCCTCTTGATGTACTTTTGTTTAGGGCTTGTTATTACTTTTGGTTATGCCTTTGGTTTTGGAATTGTACTTTTGGTATGGAAATGTAACCTTTGGACGAAATGTAATCTGTATTCTGACGTGTGGTTTGGAGAATGGATGATTATTATTAAGTTTGAATACTTCCGCATTTATTGTATTTAAGTTATTGGCTTGTGTTGTGTGGTCCGGCTATAAGTTGAATGGAATTGCTTGAGTCCTGGCGAGAGCTAGGCAGGCGTCCCGCGGATACCCTTTGGTTCGCCTTAGGGAGAAGTGGGGGCGTCACACCCCAATGTTTGAAGTTTCAATCAATATGGTCTCTTAAGTTTCTAGTTATAGTTAGGGGTTTTAAAATGAAAAAAAAAGGTGTGAATTGAATTAAATATATGACAAATGTCGTCCAAAATTGCTATAAAATTTCATAAAAACACTTTATAGCAACATAATAACATCGTTGAACTTGAAGATTTTTTTTTGAATAAGTCACAATCAAATGACAATATATACATAATATATAAAATAAAAAGGAAAATTCTAGTATTAATATAAAATTTATTATCATTCATGCTAGTTCTTGCATGACTTGTACATATAGGCCTTAAATTGTTATAGTTAGGAATTGTAATTATAAAAACTGGCAAACATAAAAACTAATATGAAGTGCTTTTACTCATTATGGGTGAATTATCAGTTAATTACTGCTTGTATAAATCAATAATCACATATATAATACCAAATTTGTGACCAATTATACCAAAGGGAAGAAGTATATGAGACATTAGTGGCATGAATAAATGCAGTAAAAAAAAGTTTAATTAGAATTGCTAGTACCAATTTAAGACAATTGTGTTGTAATTCGCATCTTGTTTTATCCTAATACCCTCGATATCACTATTGAAAATTTAAGCAACTAAAATGATTAAAATTTCAAACATTAGGGTCCAAAAGTACAAAGTCAAAATTGTTAAATAACAGTAATTAAATTTTGACCGTTAGTCATTGTTGAGTTTTCGACAATGTTGAATATACCTACTACCAAAAACTTTGAGAACCAAATTTATTTTGATCAAAACATTAGAGATTATTTTAGTGCAAATGTTAAAAATTGGAGACTGCAACTACAACTCTCCATTTTTTCAAAAGAAAAATCTATACCATTTTTTTGGTTTTATTTTTGTGCACACATGTGATTTTTTTCACCTTTGATATCACAAAATGATCCAAACCGACTGACATCAGTTAATAGATTCAATTATTAAAATGACTTTGTGAATTGTGAGGGTGGTAATATGTAGAAAAATTTTGTTTAGTAGAATTTGGGTAATAGGAGGGTGCGTTTGATAAAATTAAAGTTTGAAAACTGAAGTCTAAAATTTGAATTTCATTAAGTTAAGTTGTTGAATTGTGAAGTATTAAGCACTGTTTTAACTCAATTCAACATTTAAAGTTAATGGATTCATATATTAACATATTTAAACGCATTTGATAACAAAAAATTACACATCTGAATTAATTAAATGACACTGAATTTTTTAGCCAAAATTTACTTCAAAAAATAAAATGACACCAATTTTCTAGGTAAAACTTGTTTCAAAAAATAAGTGATGTTATTCATTTATCACTTAATATGATATATACTCAAATGTATCACATTTAATACTTAACAATTTAATAACTTAATAAATTCAAATTTCATATTTAATATTTTATTTTGAGAGCAAGTTTTACCTAAGAAATTCAATATCACTTAATTAATTTAGACATTCTATTTTTTATTATCAATGCGTCTGAAGACATCAAATCTGAATCCATTAAGTTTAAATACTGAATTGGGTTATCAAAGAGGGTCTAAAATATTTAGAATAAATCACATTTTATTAGTAAAGTGGAAGAACTAGGGTAAAAAAACTCATTTGCCATACAAAAGAGGGGGCGAAATATAAATATAGATCTCATCTGCCAAACAAATTGCAACTCAATAATACTGGAAATGAAACATGGGACAGCAAAAACAAAAGAAAGAGCAAAAGAATTGGAAAAAGAAGCAATGAAAGTGGAACTGAAAACCAAGGAGGAGCTGAAGCCCTGGGAGCAGCACTCTGCTGTCATCACCATTCCTCGTTTTGACTACAACGCCCCTTCTTCTCTCCTCAGTCATTCCCACTCCGGATTCCTCATCACCTGTCCCATCAGTAAGGCCTCTCATCCCATCTCTTCTGTCCAGAAAGTTATGTTCTTTTTTTTTTGTTATTTTTGTACTTTATTGGCATTTAGTTATGTAATTTGCATCTGGGTTTTTGAAAATTTTCAATTTGATTGTTTGGGATAGTCTGGGCAGTGTGGTGATTGATAAAAATGCTTCCTTTGTTATGTAGAGAGGGAGAAGAGTGCAACACAAGAAGCCATGTCAATTCTTGAAAAGGTAATGAATTCTGCTGGTTTTGTCTCTTGTCAGTTCTCTGGAATAATTTCAAAATAAGGAAATTTTAGATATAAAGAAAATTCATGCTGACTTGAGAATCAGGACGGTTAAATTGGTTTAGTGAACTTGGTTTTATGGGATTCTTAAATTCTGGGCAAGGTTGGGAACTTGGGGTATTTGTAAGTGAACAAGGGTATAGCGGACTTGAATTACTGGTATAATGTGTTTGCTGCTGTAATTGTTTTGGTTTGAGATGAAGAGTAGCATTGTTATGGAATTGGTTTCCAAAGAAAGAGATGTTTGAATGATTAAGCATAAGTAAACAGCGAATGGGATGGCGACTAATTGATAAAACTAATGAAGTTTGGAGAACTGGGTGAGCTATGCAGAAGATAGGCACAGGCATGTTGTGTTGTTCAAATGCATTAGGTATTAAGGGGGGGGGAACAAACAAACCAAAGTTGTTTACCGTTTTAAACATGATAAATTTTTGGAAATGAAGAGTAATGCTAATGGTCTTCATTTGCGAGAATAATGGCAAAATTATGCACACAACACTATTTGCATCTGTTGAACTTAGTCTAGGAAAAACGTTTATGATTTTTGGGTTCTAAATATGATTAAGATTTCCGTTTGCAGACAAAGAGAAGGATAAGATGTCAATTATCCTGCCAGTAGGTTATTAACATATGAGTCTAGTAGCTGGTTTCAAATTTTTTTGCATATGATTTTCCACTTCATCCATTTATTTGTAGCCAGTGCATTTTTAGGTCACAGATTAGTATGGTTTAGTCCTTGTTTACAAGTCTTATTCAACTTTTTTTGCTTACACTCTGTCGTTTGTCACTTGGTTCAATCGAGTGACTGCTTAAGTCTGCTGTGCCTTCTTGAGTAGATGACAAGATTCGACATCCAAAATGCATCACTGGTTAAATTCTTTATCACTCACAGCTTTCCAGTATATATATATACATATGAGTTACCAATTTCCTTGAATTTGAAGAGGGTTATGGATACATAGTAACCTTAGCTTAAGCTTGAGCACATAACTCATACAGGTTAGGCACAAATTCACCTTACTAATACTGAACCTTTGCATTGTTTTCTTTGAAAATAAATCAGAAACAATAGATCAAAGATATGCAATATTTTCTGCCATAAGAAAAAAATTTTAAATATAAAAGCAATTTAATAAGTGTATCGTTCTATTTTTCTAAAGAATGACATGGTCTTAAGCGATCATATTTCTGGAAGGAGAAGACCATTATTCCAATTTTGTTAGGCATTTGAGACCTCAGATATTATATGCATGAAATATATAGCTGATTGCCAATCATCTATTTTGAGTTCTCAAGAAATAGATATATAAGCTTCAGTTTGCTCTTAACATTAAAAAGGCATTCTTCATTGCAGTAGCTTTAGATAATTGTCTTTCACTCATACCTAAAGGGACTTGTATAGGCATGAGATGTTGCACTCTTCTAGGGCCCAAATAATAAGTGGAAAATTTAGAGTTAGCTTAAAATCTTGTGGCAGACAACTTGTTTGGTATTGTTTTTGGATATATTTACACCAGAAGCCAAGCGTTGCCGAGGCTTATCCCTATGTGAAAGAAATGAATGAGTTTCAGTTATATTTGAAGTCCTCTCCAAAGCTTGTATCATTCTTATTTCTTTGACCTCTCTTGTTGCAAATGGAGGACAAATAATGAACCAACTTGGAGAATGGGGAGGTGTGCATCTGGTGCTTGCAAGATTCTATTCTTTTGACTTCATTGAGTTTTTATAAAAGCTGTGTGTACTGAATGTTTTCTTAGGGCTTCAAACTGATGTTGATATATTGATACATTATGTGTTCCATTTTTTTTTATGAATGCCATCAATATTCACGACTGATGCAACCAATGAAGAGTTTAAGGGAAGAGTAAATTTTAATATTCTTGGGAACTTGGCTGAAGATCCAATTTACCCATTTTGAAGAATGGGTAATCTTTTTAGGATCTCGAGTATTTATTAAAAATTTAAATTCTACATATTTCAGTATACTTAATTTATGGTGCTTTAGTAGCTTATGGGTATTTTACGTGTTATGGGTATTGGGTAAACTGACAGTGAAGGACACTTCGGCCGTTGTTTGAGACCATAGGCTTATTCATTGAGTTTGATGGAAGGGCTTTTAATTGAAATGTTGGGATTCGTCACCTCAATTTCCTGTCATAAGATATTCTAGTCCCCAGGGCTGTGCTGAAGCCCAGTACATATTGCATGTACTATTGTACACATACCCAGGTTTGTTAGGCCATCCGTGAAGGAGTTATTTAAGTTATTCATTGGTGAATTTGTTATGCATCTTTGTCTTGGAAGTGATGTCCTAAACCTTTGTGTCATATGTGGCTTTCTTCCTGACTTTTTACTCTCATCTTCCATTGCATGTGGTTATTTTCTTTTCCTGTCCTTGAATATACACCAATGAGATAGTAAGAGTTGAACCTATCTTCCCCACTGTCAAATAACATTCAGTGTTAAAAGCTTGTGTTCAAATTTTGTATGAATGAGTTTGCAGCTTTTAAGACTATTAGTTAAAAGAGTCCAGGACATTTTTACTGATCAGCAGACTGTATACGTCAGAAGCTATTTTAGTGTACTTCTAATGGATTTCAAAAGTTGGGGAAGTGCTTTGTTATCTGGGCATGGGTCTTAAGCTTGAAGCATGCTCTGTGTTGTTGGAATAGTGAGTTGCTGAATTTGTGCACTAAATAGGGCTCTAGGATACAATTGGTGCAGAAAATTAGAACAGGAGTAGGGAGGAAGAAATTTAGAAACCGTTGCGTCCATGGGGATACTATTTTGTACCAGTTCTCCTTTTCAAACTACCAACATAGAGATCTGATATATCACTCCTACAGTGGACAACCTTGCATATTCTCCAAATCTCATGTTATTTTCATATGCATCAATAACTATCTGTATTCTTCTACTTCCATCAGTTGCAAGTATAGAAGACTTTTATATCCTGATTGCTGATTGAAACCTGAAGAATTCCATGACAACAGAAATATCTGCGACCAATCGAACTATTGACTTTTAAAGATGAGAATCCTTCTGAATCCTCCTATGGAGACAGGAGAATTATGTGTCAAATATAGATAATCTTTTCTTGCTGGCTATGCTATGTAAACTGTTTTCTCATCGAAACTGTTTTCTTGCTGGTGGTGATCTATTGTCATTACTTACTTTTTCTTTTCATTAATTTTTTACAAAATTTGATTGACTTTTAGCACTTTTGATCTTAGATGAATGCTTCTTTCTACAACTTTTTTTCTAACCAGGTTCTATCTTGATAGTTGTGTTAGTTTATGAAATCTTGGTTAAAAGAGTGACAATTAGCATAAGGATAATCAGAAATTGATTGCACAACAGATGGTCTAGGGGCAGAATACTCGAGTTTGGGAGCAATTCTGACATAATTGTTTGATATGATTATTAGTAGAGAAATTGCAGTTTAATGAAATGTAATTCTTGAAGATAATAGCCTATGGCTTTTATATACTTATGCTACTGAACTTGTGCAGAATCAGCATGCATGATATTTCTTCACCATCTTTTCTTTTTTCTTTTTCTATTTTTTTATACATGATCTGATTGATTCATCCAATTTCATATATCTGAACTATCTCAATGGGAAACCTGCTTGCATCTAAGAGGTGTAAAGTGTAGAAATCAGCTTGGTGTCTTTGTTACCTGTAATTGCAGTACATTTTCTTACATACCTTGTTGTGTATGTAAAATGAAATAAGTTAATTCAAGTCGTGTTTGTGTTCTGTTAGGTAATATTTTTAAAGATTGAACTTTTTCATTTTTTTTTCTTGTTTTATAACAAGTTTGAACATAACAATTCAATATTTTGATTAGAGATCTTTTTTTTTGGATAGTTTAAGTTATAAAAAATAATATATTTGTAGAAAGAGGTCAATGTGCAATAGTATGCCAATATACTGGCTTTTTTTGGATTGCCATTCTCTAGACAAAAACCTCATGTTTTTTGGGAATATTTCCTTGATACATTTTTCAGTGATATTTTTACTTCATATAAATCACATCTAAAAAAGTGTTACAACATACCCTTTCCAGAAAATGCAATCCAAACAATAGACTTCCATGATCAATCATAGTAGTATTGCGATTAGGAACTTTTTTTGCAGTTAGAATAAAAAAACTAAAACAGAAAAATAGAACCTAGACAACAAAATCGATTATGTGACTTGACTCTCTTGATTACTTGACATAATTCTAATCAAGGTGAAGATAACTTGTAGTATTTTTGGTAATTTTTTGAAAGGTCAAAAGGCTGTTTGGGTACAAAAAGAATACGAGTACTAAACCATAGGTTTAAATTTGATTTCATTTAAATCAGAAAAGCGAAGGATTTAGGCTTGTCATTGGGCCATCTGAAGTGAGGTTTAACAAACATAGATTTGGCTTATATAGTTAGTACCACTTTTGGATTTCGAATTATGAGATTTGAAGTGATAATTATGAAACTCGATAAGGGTTTATTTTACGTATTTTTTAGTGCATTTTAGTAGTTAATTCTGGTTTCATTGTTTAGTTTTATAACTAAAATAACTAGATTTTGGTAAAAATATACATTTTTTGATAAAAGTGGCTAATATTGCATTTTCATTGATTTTAGTGGTAAAAACTTCATTTTTATGCAGGATTAATGATTCAATCACTAAATAATGTCAAGTGAGGTGAAAAATAGTTAATTGGTGATGAATTCAAGTGGGTAAAAGAGAAATGAAGTGAAAAACGTTCAAGTGAGGAAATGCAATTCAAGACAGTTTTGACATTCTTCGATATTTCGACTATATCTCGAGCTACACCTATCGGATTGAGGTGATCTTTGTACCATTTTAAAACTAAGAAAGAGACCTACAATTGGTATGAAGACATCGAAATCCAATTCTACTGTTTTCATGGACAAAAAGTCGAAATACAAAAGCTGCATTCTGTGGTCGGAAATTGAAACAGGGGTTTGACCAGGTGATAGTATTTCGACCATATCTCAGGCTACAGAACTTCGATTTGGATGATTCCTAAAGCATTGAAAAGTTACCTTAAAGGGCTACAACGTTTGTGTTTTGTACAAAAGCTAGTTCGCCCTTCATCATAGAGAAAATCGCAGTTGAAGCAAGGCCAAGTTGAAAACGCGAGTTGACAAAACGCGAGTTGATGCCGCGTTTTGTGTAGTCGCGTTTGTAGCCGAAAATCGGCAATTTGCTCAGCCATTTCTCTTGTGTTCAGACTACTTTCCAGCTATAAGTTGCCAGGGATTTTGGTGCACGTGCTTCAGTAGACAAAAGGGCAGACAATATGGCTTATTTTCAAGTAAAAAACATTGGTTATTGACTATCTTAACAAACTTCAGATTTGGGAATCAAAGGGTGGAAATTTGACCAGTGGAAAAGGAGCTTTTGAGCTGTTTTTATGGAGAGAAACAAGGGGAGGTCAAACATGATACGTAGCCAGATTTTCTGATAGAAAAACTTTCTCTAGCTAGTAAATTTTACAGAAACACTTGGAGGCTTCATCTTGTAATCATCTAGTACAAGACATAGGAGATTCTTGGAGGGCTTCACCATTACTTGGCTAAACTTTTCTTTATCTTTCTTGTACTTGTAAACTGAGATGTTTTCCATTAATGAAGTTATGAGTTTGATTATGATATCATCAATGAGTAGCTAAATTTCTATATCTAAGGAGTAGATGAAACTTATGGCCAAGTGATGTGAATTGAATGTGATTTACACTTGTTGTATCTTGTATTGACTTGTCTACTTGTGTATGCTTGATTACTTGTTGTTGTTTGATCACCAATAGCAGGTTTATAATTGTTATTACTCATTGAGAAATGGTAAAAACAATGGAATAACATGAGTGGAGTTTGAGTTGTTAATTCATGAGAATAGAATTACACTCAAGTGGATTAAATCTGCATTTCATGCATGAACAAGAGCAGTTTCAGTTTTCACCAAGAGATTAGGGAAACTAAGCTGTTTTAGACCAATTTTATCATGAGAATGAAGTTTTGGCAATTTTGGAAATAAATCCCTGGTTAAATAAGAGTAGTAACAAGTGTTAAGTTCATTCATTTGGATCATTTATGTCATAAGTGGAATCTACATCCCTAGATTCAAATATTTGGTGAATGTTTCTCCAATTGTGATATTGCAATTGTCTAGCTAAGGATTTTAGATAGTAAAAAAATTGTAGTTAGATTTAACTCTGAATTTTCTGCTCAAATATATTGTGAGTCTAAATAATAGAGTAAATTAGGATCTAGTAATTGTTGAAGTTGCTTCTCGTGGGATCGACCCGATACATACCCTACATTATGATTTTGGCCTATATACTTACAGTCAAATGGGTATAAATTCTGATTTAACTTGCATTTGTAATAAAAATCTGTCAAGTTTTTGGCGCTGTTGCCGGGGAGCGGCAATATTAGAGTCTAATCATCTCTATTAATTTAGACATCTTTATTTTTATTAGTTGAGCAGTTTATAGTCAGTTTTTGACAATTAAAACTGCATAATCTCTCGTATTTCTGTTTGTAGTGCATGCACTAGGCATCTCGAGAAGTTGCACCTTTAGATCCATAAATTGAGAGGACACTATGGAGATAAAGGAGGCATATTCTGCATCAAGAGGAACAAGAGGTTTGGCAAGCGATAGAGGAAATTTTGATAGAGTTACCGTTTGAGGAAGAAATGGAGGAAAACGAATCAAAGAGACGAGCTCTACGAGATTTTGCTTTACCGGAGATACAAGGATCTCAAACTAGTATCGCAAGACCAACGGTAAATGCTAACAATTTTGAGATTGAACCATCACTGATTCAAATGGTTCAACAATCTCAATATTGAGGTAATGCTACCGAAGATCCAAATTCTCATTTGTCAACATTTCTTGAAATCTGTGATACAATTAAGTTTAATGGTGTTAGTGATGATGCAATTAAACTTCGATTGTTTTCATTTTCGCTAAGGGATAAGGGCAAGGTTTGGTTACAATCTCATCCTCCAAATACTTTTACTACTTGGGCTGAATTAGCTAAGGCTTTTCTTAATAAATTCTTTCCACCTAGAAAAACTGCTAAACTTAGAATGGATATAACTAGTTTCTCTCAATAGGAAGGAGAGACATTGTACGAAACTTGGGAGTGCTATCGGGAATTACAACAAAGATGTCCTCAACATGGTCTCCCTGATTGGCTAATAGTCCAAACATTTTACAATTGTCTCACCTATCCACCAAAGACGCATGTAGATGCGGCAGCAGGAGGAGCGTTAATGGAAAAGTCAGCCGAGGAAGCTCAACAATTGATTGAAGAAATGGCTGCTAATAATTACCAATGGGCTAACGAACGAGGTAATACAAGGAGAACCGCAGGTATGCTTAAAGTAGATACCTTGAATATGTTAAGTGCAAAGATGGATAATGTGGTTAAAATGTTTAACGGGCAAGTTGGTTCTAGTTCTAACCAAGGAGTAGTTGTTGCGTGTTGTACTAACTATGGAGGAGACCATGATGATTCTATGTGTTCTAGCAGCGAACAGGTTCAATATCTCAACAATTATAACCGTCCACCCCAAAACAATCCATACTCCAATACCTATAATCCAGGGTGGAGAAATCATCCAAAATTTTGATGGAAAGATCAAGGCAAACAACAAAGGCCAACTAATCCGCCCGGATTTCAACCGAGGCAACCACAAGCTGAAACTAAACCAAGTTGGGAGATCGCAATGGAAAAACTTGCTAAGGTGACTTCGGATAGATTCGAGCGAGTTGAGGAGCGGTTGGACCAATTGGCTGGGATGTACAGAAACTTGGAGGTTCAAGTTGGTCAAATTGCCAATATGATCAACAACAGAAACCCTGGTGAATTGCCGAGTAAAATCGAAGTGAATCCGAGAGAGCATGTCAATGCAATCGCTCTTAAAAGCGGTAAAACGGTTAAGGGACCTAATTTTGAAAATTCAGGTGGTGAAAAAGACAAGGAGCAAGCAATCGAAGGGGAGAAAGAAAGCCGAAATGATCATGTTGTCATTGATATTGATGCACTTCCTCCCAAATTAAATTCTCAGTTAAATTCTAATGTGATTCCTTTTCCTCAAAGGTTGAAGAAATATGGACAGGATCGGGAGTTTGAAAAGTTCTTCAAAATATTTAAACAATTACACATTAACATTCCTTTCATTGATGCCATAACACAGATTCCCTCTTATGCACGTTTCTTGAAAGACATCATGTCAAGAAAGAGAAAACTTGTAGATAATGAGATGATAGTATTAACGGAAGAGTGTAGTGCACTGATTAAAAACAAACTCCCTCCTAAATTGAAAGATCCGGGAAGCTTTTCTATTCCTCGCACAATTGGTCAATTGCATTTTTCTAATGCTTTATGTGATTTAGGTGCAAGTGTGTCACTCTTGCCACTATCGATTGCTCGGAGGTGGGGACTTCAAGAGCTAAAAGCTACCAATATCACATTGCAATTGGCGGATCGGTCAATCACACATCCAATGGGTATTCTGGAAAATGTGCTCATAAAGATAAGACAATCTATAATACCTGTGAATTTTGTTGTCTTAGATATTGCGGAAGATGTGAGAATACCAATTATTCTAGGACGACCGTTTTTAGCTACTGCATGAACTATAATTGATGTGGAAAAAGGTAAGCTTATATTACGGGTTAATGGTGAGGAATTAGAATTCAATTTGGGTAATAAAGAAGGGAGTATAGAGCCTACTGCTCTTGTTTCTAATATGCCATGTGATGAAAAGGTTAACCAAGAAAGGAACGAAGAAGTTACATATATAAATGTCCTTGGTACTGACTTTCATGGTGTAGGAGCAAGGGAGGAGAAGATAAGGATGGAAGTTGGCTTAATAAATTCGTGATTCCATGAAGAAAGTAGAGAAAAGTTGAGCCAACTCGAAAAAGACAAGCAAATTTCACTCCAAGGTGAAGTCGAACCTTTATATGACAAGTCTAATACTCCTCCTTGGCATTTGAGGAAATTGGACTATGGAGATCAATGCATGACTCACCACATGGTAGATTGGCTCGGGAGTTTCGACCCGTGAAAGAAAATTGCTCCCTAATGTTCTAAAATAATCCGAACCTGTAAGTCGAGCCAACGACTATGAACGAAAGCGCTAATTGGAAGGCAACCCAATGTTTAAGTTATATATATTAAATTGGAGTGATTTTGTGTTTAATCCTTGTATTTTATTTGATTTGTTGTTTTTACGTTATAGGGTTGGCATATGGAAGCAAAGATGACCATTTGAGGTGAAAAAGGTGAACTTTGATCAAGCAACTCAACCCCTTGATTCGCGTTAAAGGTGTATGTGATCTGTTAAAGAGGGGTAAAATGCATGTTTTCATTGTTTTACATGTGCACACATTGATAAATTTGGCAAACAAATGATCTATGATGCATTTTGAGTGATTGGGGTACCATTTGAAATTTTGTAAAAATGAATTTCTGCTAAAATTCGCAGCAGAAAATGCGTTTTTCAAGAAAACGCACTTAGAAGTAGCGTTTGTATAGAATCGTATTTTCAATTCTGCACCAGTAGAACAGAAAACGCGCCTTCAAAACGCATTTTGAAGGAAATCGCGTTTTCACGCCTGGCTCAAGATAAAAAACGCGCCATGGTAAACGCGACTTTGAGTCGCGTTTCCTCTCAGAACCGCATTTTCAATACTGCAACTTTTGGGAGAAAACGCGACTTCAGAATCGCGAGTTGAAGGCGTGTTTCTACTCGCGTTTTCTGTGTCCGAATATAGCTTCCAAAAACGCGATTTCAGTTCATTTTTTCCTTCTTCTCTGGAAATTTCAGTCGCGTTTCTCTACTTGCTCTCAACCCCAATTCACCAATCTTCATTTTTACTCCATTATCTTGCTAGAAATCATCAATCCAACACATATTGAGCTTCATACAACCTTTATAACCGATTAAAATCCAAGAAAAACACCTAAAATTAGGTTTTTAAGGGATTGAAGATTAGGGTTCTTAAACTCTAATTTCTTCAATTGGAGGTCATTTGAAGGTTGTTTCATAGGGCTTTTCACATATTTAGTATCACCAAATATCTTTTTACGTGATTGAGGTAAGTTTCTTCATCAAATCTTTGTATTTTAGAAGTTCATTTTTTCAATTTCCTGAGCTTTCTGGCATTTTTTAATCTCGAATTTTTTATGATGAATGATGATGTTTTTGACCTCATTGATGCTTATTAAGGTTATCTATACATGATTACATGTTCAAATATAGTGATTTGATGATTAATAATTTTTATTTTTTTTAATTGCTATATTTAGGCTAAAATTAGAAAGTTGGATTAAGATTTTTTTAGCCATTAATGATCAATGATTATGGTTAATAATGGCTAGTGGATGATGTTTTAACATGTGCATTATGTATAGTGAGTAATGTGGCTAATTTTGTGGGATAATTAGTTAAATTTTGGCCTAACCATGATTATAGCTAATTGCACATTATTGTTGTTAATTATACATTGCTATAATCATGATTGATGCTATTTTCACTGATTGGGTCATACTTGTTACATATCTTGCTTAAATTGGTGATTTTGGTAAATTTTTGGCATTAAATATGACTCTTCTTGTATGGTCCTATAATTAAATTATTAGATGATTTATATCTTTAAGAAATAAATTTGACAATTATTTGGATCAATTCAAGATTTATTGCCAAATTATGAACTGTGTCCTAGTACATGTGGCTAATCGCATTTTTTTTATTAGGTACTATGAGAAGGGGAAGCAGAGTGATATATTCCTCCTCTAGTAGTAATGAGAGGGAGGAGACGTCACCTTCACCACCACCAGTTATCCAACAGCCGGGTGAGGGCACCTCTCGTGGAGCGGAGAGATCTATGTTTGACAGTGCTAGATTCAATCATCGCAGGAATCAAGAGTGGCATGAGGAGCATGCTAATTTGGAGTTCTTGTTCGAGATACACATTAGTCCAGAGATAGAAATGGTGTATCGCATCTCGGAAACTTTTGCTTAGCTTGGGTGGGCTCCGATTCTCACCCTACCAGACCATTACTACTCCAACTTGGTGCGAGAGTTTTACGCCAACATTGAAAGTAAGGCGCGTCACAGTGGTGAAATGGTTGAGTCGTGGGTGCGTGGACGACGAATCGTCTTGTCACGTCAAGATTTGGCTGCTATTTTGAGATGTATAGATGACGGACGTCCAGTTGATTTGAAGAAGGAGTTTGTTCCCCCAAATAGGAGGTGAGATCCATCATTGGCCATGGCCAGATTTGGCATTGAGTACCAACCTTTTCGCTCTACGAGGAAGGAGACGATATTGGCAAATATTTTCGAACCTCGCCATCGTCTCCTTAGTTATATGATGGCTCACAATGTTATTCCCAAAAAGACGGGGCACACAGAGGTTCGCAAGAGTGACATCTACTTCCTTGATTACATGTTCCATAATCGGAATTCTCTTTTTGCTCGAATTTCCCTGCCGAATATCATCATTAGCCACATTTGGTCTACGGCGAGGCGTAAAACAACTTCTTTCAAATTATCATTTCCTCGTATACTGACTTTGATCTTTCCATTTTTTGAAGTCCGGTTGGAAGGCATGCGGCGGGAGAATGTTCCACCGAAAACTGAATTATCGGTTACTACTCTCCGTCGACTTGGTATTGGCACGGGAGAGATTCCTCGACCTGTTCAAGAGTAGAGACAGAAGGCTAGACATGGTCAAAAGGAAGCTGGACCTTCTACTGCGACACCCCCTCATCCTCTGCCACAAACCAATTGGCAGTGACTCTTTGGTCGCTTGGATGACCTTGAGCATCATTTAGCCAGAATAGATACTCGCCTAGACTATATTAAAGATCATCTAGGCCTACATCCACCTCCCATCGATGATGATGAAGATGACAATGAACAGGATGATTGAGGCCGCCTCTTTGGATGACTTTTCTGTTACTTCCTTGTTTGCTTTTAATTGTTCATCTTTTATTTGTAGGATGTTTAACTTAAGTGTCTATTTTGAATATTGGAACTTGTGGCAGTTACTTGTAGCTAGTTGCTTGTAGATGGTTGATCGGTCGATGGCTCGTGATTCAAGGATAAACTGGACCGCATCCATCTCAACTGGGGAGTAACTTGTTCCTACTTTTATTCCTTTTCTTTTCTTTTCTTTCCCTTACACATTGAAGACAATGTGTATTTTAAGTGTGGGGGAGAAATTGTGTGGTACTTGTGATTTTTCAGTTGTGTTTGAAGTTGGACAAGTAGTTGGCTTAAATGTTGTTTATCTTGGGTTTGCTGGCAGGAAATTTAGTCCATTTTTAAGGGGAAATTCTGTCAAAATTTTTCCAAAACCTTATACTTGTATATATAATAATCATAATAAATAAATAAAATTTTGTCAAATATCCTTTTGAAATAAATATAAGTGGTTTTGAAACTTCTTTTTCTCAATTAATTTGGAAATAACTATTATGTGATTATAATTTTTACATTTGTAGGAAAGTATATTTAGTAAAGTGGAGAAATTTATGCCTATATTTTGCATATTTGATGAAATTTCTTCTTCTTATTTGAGTTTATAAGTTAAGGAAGTAATATGGTCAATAAGTGTTATTCTCTTCTCATAATTATTCTTTAGAGGGAATTTTATTATTTATATATATATGAAAAAAAGAAGAATAATAGTTATTCTACTCCAATGGTTCTTGTACTTAGTAACCGGGAGTCTTCATCTACAAATGTCGACTTTCGCGTAAAACGGTACTTGAATTAAGAGTATGAAAAACAACTTGAATATGTGAAATGTTGAGTAACCGGCGATCTTCATCTAAAAATGTCGATCTTCGCATCAAAAGGCATTTTTCACAACTTAAGTAGTGTTTAGCTCTAATATATATATATATATATATAAAGAAGAAAGAAAAGAGAAAAAGAAAATAAATCCCTCTTTATAAAAAAAAAAGAACTTGATCATGAGATTAGTTAGCATCGTTATTGATTATATGAGTTGCTTGCTTGTGAAATTGGATACAAATGAGAAATTGAGTTGAATTAGCATAATTATGGTATATTTAGCTCCCTTTTACTTGATATTATAAGTACTTGAGGATTAAAGAAAAATCACATAATGGTTATTTACCCTATTTTGAGGAAATTAAGTTGACTTGAGCACATATAGTTATTTTTCAAATACTTTGAATCACTGTTTATTTGTAATTCTGAATTGCTTGAGGACAAGCAATGGTTCAAGTGTGGGGGTATTTGATAAGGGTTTATTTTACATATTTTTTAGTGCATTTTAGTAGTTAATTCTGGTTTCATTATTTAGCTTTATAACTAAAATAACTAGGTTTTGGTAAAAATATACATTTTTTGGTAAAAGTGGCTAATATTGCATTTGTATTGATTTTAGTGGTAAAACTTCATTTTTTTGCAGGATTAATGATTCAATCACCAAAGAATGTCAAGTGAGGTGAAAAACAATTAATTGGTGATGAATTCAAGTGGTTAAAAGAGAAATGAAGTGAAAAACGTTCAAGTGAGGAAATGCAATTCAAGACAGTTTTGACACTCTTCGGTATTTCGACTATATCTGGAGCTACACTTATCGGATTGAGGTGATCTTTATACCATTTTAAAGCTAAGAAAGAGACCTACAATTGGTATGAAGACATCAAAATCTAATTCTGTGGTCGGAAATTGAAACAGAAGCTGCATTCTGTGGTCAGAAATTGAAACAGGGGTTTGACCAGGTGATAGTATTTGACCATATCTCAGGCTACAGAACTTCGATTTGGATGATTCTTGAAGCATTGAAAAGCTAACTTAAAGGGTTACAACTTTTTTGTTTTGTACAAAAGCTAGTTCGGCCTTCATCATAGAGAAAATTGCAGTTGAAGAAAGGCCAAGTTGAAAATGCGAGTTGACAAAACGCGAGTTGATGCTGCGTTTTGTGTAGTCGCGTTATGTAGCCGAAAATCTGCAATTTGCTCAGCCATTTCTCGTGTTCAGACTACTTTCCAGCTATAAGTTGCCAGGGATTTCGGTGCACATGCTTCAGAAGACAAAAGGGCAGACAATATAGCTTATTTTCAAGTCAAAAACATTGGTTATTAACTATCTTAACAAACTTCAGATTTGGGAATCAAAGGGTGGAAATTTGACCAGTGGAAAAGGAGCTTTTGAGCTGTTTTATGGAGAGAAACAAGGGGAGGTCAAACATGATACGTAGCCAGATTTTCTGATAGCAAAACTCTCTCTAGCTAGTAAATTTTGCAGAAACACTTGAAGGCTTCATCTTGTAATCATCTAGTACAAGACATAGGAGATTCTTGGAGGGCTTCACCATTACTTGGCTAAACTTTTCTTTATCTTTCTTGTACTTGTAAACTGAGATGTTTTCCATTAATGAAGTTATGAGTTTGATTATGATATCATCAATGAGTAGCTAAATTTCTATATCTAAGGAGTAGATGAAACTTATGGCCAAGTGATGTGAATTGAATGTGATTTACACTTGTTGTATCTTGTATTGACTTGTCTACTTGTGTATGCTTGATTACTTGTTGTTGTTTGATCACCAATAGCAGGTTTATAATTGTTATTACTCATTGAGAAATGGTAAAAACAATGGAATAACATGAGTGGAGTTTGAGTTGTTAATTCATGAGAATAGAATTACACTCAAGTGGATTAAATCTGCATTTCATGCATGAACAAGAGCAGTTTCAGTTTTCACCAAGAGATTAGGGAAACTAAGCTGTTTTAGACCAATTTTATCATGAGAATGAAGTTTTGGCAATTTTGGAAATAAATCCCTGGTTAAATAAGAGTAGTAACAAGTGTTAAGTTCATTCATTTGGATCATTTATGTCATAAGTGGAATCTACATCCCTAGATTCAAATATTTGGTGAATGTTTTTCCAATTGTGATATTGCAATTATCTAGCTAAGGATTTTAGATAGTAAAAAAATTGTAGTTAGATTTAACTCTGAATTTTCTGCTCAAATATATTGTGAGTCTAAATAATAGAGTAAATTGGGATCTAGTAATTGTTTAAGTTGCTCCTCGTGGGATCGACCCGATACATACCCTACATTACGATTTTGGCCTGTATACTTGCAGTCAAACGGGTATAAATTCGGATTTAACTTGCACTTGCAGTAAAAACCCATCAAAACTCATACTTGACTCACAAAATATCCGGATTATAAGTTTAATTCTGATTTAACTCAAGCTCACTTATAACTCCTTAATTCCCTTACTATAATCACTATAATTATTAAGTTTTAAACTAATTTAATATCCTTAGAACCACAACGTTAAAACTATTTAGGAACCAGTAACAGTTCATTAATAAGTATATAAAACCAAGAATTTTTCAACAATCATATATCCAATTAATTCAATGTACATGGAAAATAGTAGTAAAACATTATCAACGGTTAATACATCTTCAAAGGTCCTCAATTTGATCATACCAAGATTTGTCCTTCTAATTCTTTTGACATAATTTTGTATATTTAATATTCCTTATATATATATATATATATATATATATATACACACATGCACACACACTAGTAAGGGTGTTACGCATAGCCAGTGCCCATCTTGAAGCTTTTAAGGTTAGCAAAATTTGATGGAATGTTTGTCAGTAGAGTGTCATGTGTGAAAGTATACGTAACGTATGTATATTACTGAAATGGAGAGAAATTGAATTATCAATATTTAAATTTGAACAAATGAACTTTGTCATTTTTTTTGTCAATTTTCTTTTGAGTCATTAATACATTAATATTTAGTTAAAATATGAGTCATTAATGCTAACTGAAATTACCACCAAGTATAGCATGCAAATTTGATAAGAAAAATATATATGTCTTTATTACATTTCATTAAAATGCTTTTTTTTCCTCTTTTAATGATAGCTTTCAAATGTACATTTTTTTTTGTCATTGTCACTAGATTTATAATTGTCTACATTTTTCATTAAACAAATTTAATTCAGTGTACAAATTAATAAGATACTTATATACTTTTGGTTTTAAAATTATATGTATAAGTTGTTCAGCAAATATACGCAGAGAAATTGAAAAACAATAGGATTAATAATGGCTAGCATTTTTGTAGAAGTTTTTTGTGTTTGATAGAGGGACATCTATATATGAATTGGATTTATAGCTTATTAGTAAATTTGCTTTTCAAGGCAAAAGAGATTAAATTGAAGTACATTAACATAAAGGATAGACAAATACAAGATAACAGAATTAAAGCATATGTAGGTAGCAAGTCAAAGCAACCAAGTCGAAGTACATTAACACAAACAATAAATAGATACAAGATAATTAAATTAAAACACAAGTAGTTCAATTCTGAGGCACATAAGCATTATATTGTTGGAAACTAATTTTATGCATAATCATTGTGAAGGTTCATTTAAGTCTCCTGGCCAACTGGGACTTGTTTAGCTTCATAACTTGTGACAATCTTGAAAGTTGTTCCTTTGATTGCTTTTTCTCTTGGAGTTGCTTTCTTAACAAAGCACAGGAATCTCTTTCCTTGGAATATATTAAGTGGCAATATGTTAGTTCAATTGTATAACTTTAAATGACAATAAAAACATGAATAAACATAAAGTCAAATGTTACTAAATATTTGAACATGAACAAATGAAAATAAAATTGATACAGAAAATGCACATTGCATTAAGCAAAAATAATAATCTTGTTCTTTGTAATAGGGTAGAATAAATTTTAAATAATCATTTGCTTTACATTAACTTTAAATGATAACTTATTATGACAAATATAATTTTAAATAATAAGGTTGAAAACTTGAATAGAAATAATTAAATCTCAAGTTAATTTGTGAAATATAAGTTGAAATGTTAATGTAAATAGTAATAAATATAAATTCTTGTTGAATTATATATGTTTAAAATATAGAGATTGAAAAGCCTACTCAAAATAATTCAACCTTATAAAGAAATGGTAAATACAATTGAATTTGGATCATTGAGCACATTTAAAGCAATGCAAGTCCATAGAGAAAGCAAAAGAGAAAGTTCAAAATTCAGACAATAAAAATATGAATAAACATAAAGTCAAATGTTACTAAATATTTGAACATGAACAAATGAAAATAAAATTGACACAGAAAAATGTACATTGCATTGAGTAGAAATAACAATATTGTTCCTTATTATAGGATAGAATAAATTTTAAATAATCTTTTGCTTTGCATTAACTTTAAATGATAACTTATTTTGACAAATCTAAATTTAAATGATAAGGTTGAAAACTCGAATAAAAATAATTAAATCTTAAGGTTATTTTATCAAATATAAGTTGAAATGTTAATGTAAATAGAAATAAATATAAATTCTAATTGAATTATATATGTTCAAAATATAGAGATTGAAAAGTCTACTAAAAATAATTCAACCTTATAAAGAAATGAAAATTGCAATCTAATTTGGGTCATTGAGCACATTTAAAGCAATGCCAAATCCATAAAGAAAGCAAAAGAGAAAGCTCAAAATTCACATAAGTGCCACGTGTCAGCAAAGGGGACTGCTACAGTAACTATAGCCTTTTGTTTATCTTATAGTAAGATATTTTGACAAATAACTCATAAGCATTAGTATTATATATTTAGATATATATATATATATCAAAATATGAATATATTATGTATAATTATATATATAGCTGCATATCAAAGGGTGGAGCATATATCGAGTTTGACCCTAATAAGATCCAAACTCTACTAACACTTAATTCGGGACTAATATTTAGATCCAATTTTAACCCAACTCAATGAAAGGTCAAGATCATTAGACTTTTTCTCAGTGCCGAATTTAAATTGACTCGACCCCATTGGTAGTCCTAAAAGGATTGCCTCAGATTTTTGTGCTAATTCATTTCCCTCTCAACATGAGTAAGAAAGGGAATTTGGGGATCAGATAATTAGAGTGGGGGCTTGCTTGGTTGGATAGGTTAATTTGGTAATTTTGATTATGACATGTTTTTTATTAGATATTAGGAATATGTGAATTTGCCAAAAATTCTGTCTTTAAGAATTTTAAATCTTTCTATTACTACTACTCAAAAATTTCCAAAGAGAGAAACACAATTTTGATTCTCAATGTTTGACCTATATATCAAATTGTTTTCTAATGTATCAACCAAAACAAATCTGGTCTCTAAGTTTTTTGAATTTAACTTTACATTTTTAGCTCCTAATGTTTGAAATTTCAATCAATATGGTCTCTTAAGTTTCTAGTTATAGTTAAAGGTTTTAAAATGAAAAAAAAAAGATGTGAATTGAATTAAATATATGACAAATGTCATCCTAAATTCCTATAAAATTTCAAAAAAAACACTTTATATCAACATAATAACATCGTTGAACTTAAAGATTTTTTTTGAATAAGTTACAATCAAATGACAATATATACATAATATATAAAATTTAAAAAAGGAAAATTCTAGTATTAATATAAAATTTATTATCATTTATGCTAGTTCTTGCATGGCTTGTGCATATAGGCCTCAAATTGTTATAGTTAGGAATTGTTATAAAAACTAGCAAACATAAATACTAATATCAAGTGTTTTTAATCATTATGGGTTAATTATCAATGAATTACTAATAGAATAAAACAATAATTACATATATAATACCGAATTTGAGACCAATTATACCAAAGGGAAGAAGTATACGAGACATTAGTGGCATGAATGATAAGAATATATTTTACATATTTTTAGTGTGCTTTAATAATTATTTTTGGTGTGTTTTATTTAATTTTAAAGCTAATAAACTAAGTTTCTAGTGAAAATATGCATTTTATGGTTTAAGTGGTAAAAATTGCATTTTTATGGATTTTTACAGTAAAAACTTCATATTTTGTAGGTTTAATGATTCAATCATCAAATGGAGTGCATTGAGAAGATATTTGGATGATTGATGATAGATTAAAGTGATAAAAATAGAATATGAAGTGTAAAAGAATAAATGCAATTAAGGTCAAAAGAATGCAACAAAAAGTCAGCCTTGGCAGCTGTTGGTATTTCGGCTATATCTTGAGTTACAAACATTGGATTGGGATGATTCTTAAACCATTTTGAAGTTAAGAGATGTATCTAAATTTGGTATGAAGACGTCAGAGTCCAGTTTGGCCGTTTTCTCAGTCAAAAGGTCGAAATATCAAAGTTCAACACTGCTGTCCAAAGTTGAAAACAGAGCTCTGACTAGGTTTTGGTATTTTGGTCATATCTCAATCTACTAAACTCCAATTTGGATGATTCTTGAAGCATTGGATAGCTATTGCAATGTACTACAACTTCTATGTTTTGGACAAGAGCCAATTCAGCCACCATCATAGAGAAAATAGCAGTTGAAGTAGCCAGATTCTGGTCAGAAATAGCTGCTCTCCACTGGTACAACCTGTTTTCTCCTTTAATAATTCACAGCTATGGATGAACGTATGAGAACCAATTAGCAGCTGTAAAAGGGATGTTTCAAGCCTTATTTGCTGACTGCATTCATCTATATATAGCCATGGACTTGCAAGATTCAAAAAAACTTTGGAAGGCTAGAGAAACTTACCAGAAATATAGCTTTCACTAGTTTTGCTTAGTTCATTAGTATAGTATAGGTAGAGTAGTTTATCCTTCTTGTATTTGTATCTAGATTTGGATGAAGATTGGAGGAGCAAAGATGGAGAGTTATAGCTCATGTGACAAGGGTGACATCTCTCCTATAACTTTCTCTTTTGTATTTGATTTCATGTTTAGCTATAATACAAGTTTGGCTTTGTTTTTCTTCATGTTTTTCTAAAGTTCATGCCTAGAGTATGGATGAACTTTCTATATCTTGTTTATGATGTTTACTTAGTTATTTGGTGATATTATTTTGAGTAAGTTATTCGTCACTTTTGCTTTTCTAATCGTGATTAACCGGCCATTAGATGTGATTATCTAAAGGTATTAAATTTGCAATGAGAATTGGAATTTAACACTAGTTCAAAGAAGTGATAAACCTACGGAGTACACTCACGAGAGTAGAGGTGCACCTATGTGGCTTTAGTGACTTGTTTCATGTAGTTTCATTGAAGAAATGAGTTTGTAATAAATTCATAACCACGAGAGTAGGTATGATTTAGTTACAAGTATAGTTGATTCACTCACGAGAGTAGATTTCACATACATTAGGAAATTACGCCATAACTAACCAAGATAATAGTATTCACTTAACCGGTAACTTCACTTGCAAGAGTAGTAAGGAATTCTATATCTCTAGGAGCTTTCTAGTGTTATTTTCATTAATTTTTTATTTATGGTAGTCTAGATAATAAAGGAGTTCGAGAAACACCGGTAATTGCAATATTCTCTGTGGAATCAACCCTTAATACCCTATACTCGCTCACGATTCGTATACTTGCGATAAATCGCGTGTGGGGCATTTAGGATTTATAAATGAAAAACTTAATTGTGGATGAGCTAATTATATATGTATACCTCGCGCACGTCAATGAATAAATGAAGTAAAAAATAAAAAGTTTAATTAGAATTGCTAGTACCCATTTAAGACAATTGTGTTGTAAATCGCATCTTATTTCTAATACCCTCAATACCACTATGGAAAACTTAAGCAACTCAAATGATTAAAATTTCAAACATTATGGTCTGAAAGTACAAAATCAAAATTGTTAAATAACAACAATCAAATTTTGACCGTTAGTCATTGTTGAGTTTTCGTCATTGTTGCGTGTACCTACTACCAAAAACTTTGAGAACCAAATTTATTTTGGTCAGAACATTAGAGACTAATTTAGCACATATGTTAAAAATTCGAGACTAAGACTACAATTCTCCGTTTTTCCAAAAGAAAAATCTGCACCTCTTTTTTTTGCACACATGTGATTTTTTTCACCTTTGATATCACACAACAATCCAAACCGATTGACATTATTTAATAGATTCAATTGTTAAAATGACTTTGTGAATTGTGAGGCTGTTAATATGTAGAAAAAATTCTGTTTGGTAGAATTTGGGTAAAAGAAGGGTGCGTTTGATAAAATTAAAATTTGAAAATTGAAGTCTGAAGTTTGAATTCCATTAAGTTAAGTTGTTGAATTGTTAAATATTAGGTTTTATTTGATAATTCAATTCAGCACTTAAAGTTAATGGATTTAGATAATAACATGTTCACACGCATCTGATAACCAAAAATTACACATATGAATTAATTAAATGACACTGAATTTTTTAGGCATAACTTGCACCAAAAAATTTTGGTAAAGTTAGTAACATAGTTCAAAGTTTTGCATTTTTTTTGAATTTCAATTTTTTGCAAAATTTCCTAGTGTTTAAATGGGTAAATCATAAGCTTTCCATTGAGTTGTTCTATGCTGTACCTTACTATTTTGAATTAGGATCATGCATATGGTTTTACATATTAAAAGTGATCAAGGACATGAGACAGGATTTGTGGAAATGGAGCTTAGTCAATGACAGGTGTCAAATCTGTGCAATAATAAATATTTACTTGAGTAAAATATAAATTTTGTATATAGCCGTGAGCAGGGTCGAATCCACAGGAACTGGAAAAAATTCGTTTCTTCTAGAGCCCAGAGTACGGGAAATTTTTATAGAATTGGGAATAATTAAACAACTTAAATAAAAAGGACTAAATTATAATTAATTGAAATTGAATCAATAATAAACAAACTCTAGCCAAGAAATAACTTCAAAAATGGTTCACTCTATTAATCACTAATCCAATAATAATTTCATTTACTCACTGATAAACAAGTTATAATTGCCAAACAAGCGATGACAATCAATTTCTCCTTACTGTATTGGTGATTATGGTACGACCGTTAACCACTGTCCTAATTAAGAAATAATCCTAGGTATGACATTAAAGTTCAATTTTTTAATTGCTTTAATAATTAGAGAAACCCTGTTCTAACCAAATAACATACTACGAGGGTTATTGTTTATTTTAAATTAGCCCATATGTTCCCCTAACACAAATCCAATCATGCTAGTTACCACTAGTTTAAAGTAATTAAACAATTATGGATTTAATTGTGCTAATTAGTTTTAGGTTATTAGATTAATTCAAATACCGGACCCTTGATATTCAAATAACATAATAGGCATAAGAACTTAAACCAGGGAACATACCAATACCACTAAATACAAGAAATAAATGTAATCAATTTGATCTCATAATTTTAGTTAAACCAAATCCTCCGTTATTTCTTGACTAGAATAAAAAACTTAGTTCATCTCCACAGAAGAAATCACACGGGAATTAGTAGAAGTAATTTTCATGCCCATTCTTCAAATATGTGATGAAGTCCAGTGGAAAAGAAAAAGAAGAATTGTTTCTCGTTTCTTCTTACGAGAAAAGCAAAGAGTCTCGCGATAATCTGGCTTTTTCATGAAAGAAAAGAATGACAACGATAATGTTTTGTTGCTTGCTTCGTTCCCTATCTCTGCCACAACTACTTCTCCTAAGCAAAGTCTACATCCTAATAAGATTAACCAACCTATTTCAAAAGGTGGTAAAAGATAGATAAACTAGTATCCTAATAAAAGGGAAAATGGCCAATTTCGTCCCAATACTTTTTTATAGTGTCAATTTAGTCCCTGTATAATTTTTTTGGCTACTTTGATACCTATACTTATTTTGCGGTACCAATTGAGGAACGCAGTGGCGGCGCCACCATGTAAATTCGATTAACCTACTAATTGAGCAACTAAGCAGGGGTATTTCGGGCACTTCATTGCTAGGTTGAACTGATGAAGGACGCAATTCTAAACCTAGGGTTGGGTGCTGAGATTTATGTTGGCAAGATTCCAATTGAGTTTTGGGAATATTGGGGCTTTGCCGAAGAAGCTCTACTGGATTTCGGTTTCCTCTGCTGTTCTGTTACTAGCTATCACCAATTAGAAATCCCTCTTCTTTGCAAACCAGCAGAGCTCTCTCTCTTCTTTTTCCAACTGTTTCAATACGTTTGAGGCCCAAAAGGACTTGTTCTGGAGTAATATGTTTTGGGGACTTCACATAAAGTGATTTTTATCACTTTTTTTATTCTTTAGAGGGCCTCATACCTGATATACATCCCCTTTTCTTTTATTTTTTTTGGAAGAATTTAAATTATGTTGGGTAGTTGATTTTTGTTTAATTCTGTTGCAGGGATACAAGCACATTCTTGGAGATTTTCTAAGTATTTGATTCAGGGTTTTGGAGTTGAGTGATTGAAGAAAAAGAAAATAAAAATGCCAGAGCCTCGAAGATAAGTCTTACTGAATCAAGAGTACCATAACAAAAGGCCAAAAATCATGGCTGAACCCACCAGACCCGTGAGGAAGATTCGGGTCTTTTGTTATGATTCGGATGCTACTGATACTGATTCATCAGATGATGAAAGGCTGATTGAAAAGAAGCCTAAGAGATTTCTTAGGGAGATTATTCTCCCTATTGTGGAGTTGAAAAGGCAACCTGGTTAGCCTGTGACTATGGCTATTGCATCGGAAGCTAAAAATTCCTGTCAAGAGAGCAATAATGTGGAGAAAAACAACCCCAAGAAAAAGACTGGTTTAGCTAAACTGTAGAGTTAACCTCAATCAAGGCCTTCCTCTTCCAAATACAAAGGTCTCAGGCAGAGGAAATGGGGAAAATGGGCTGTAGAAATTCGCAACCCGTTTAAGGGAAAGAGGATCGGGTCGGGTAATTATTTTATTGGTAAGTGACTAATTTACGTAATAATTGTATGATATTTTATATTATTTTTAGTCACTTTGGGTATATTATTGGAAGAAAATGAATGATTTTGGCTATAATTGGTGAAAAATACTTTGAAGTGATTAAATGAGGTTTTTATCACTTTTTACTTGGATTTTGTGTATTTTGACAGTTTTGACACATTTTCATATTTCGGCTATAACTTGAGCTACAATGATCGGATTGGGATGATTCTTCAACCCATTTGAAGATAAGAGATAGATCTACAACTTTGGTGAAGACATCTGAATCCAGTTTGAAGGTTTTCCAGGTCAAAAAGCCGAATAACACTAGCAAATTTGTATTGGTCGAAGCTGGAACAGGGCAGTGAGCAGTCAAGGGTATTTTGGTCATTCTCAGCCTACACAGATCCAAATGAGGTGATTCTTAATGCATTGGAAATCTAACTCAAAGAGCTACAAGTTTTATGTTTTGGTCAAGAACTAAATCAGCTTTTATCATCAAGAAAAGTTCAGTTGATGTTGACGCAAAATCGGAGCAAAACTGGAAATTGAACCAGAAGTGACCAAATGGTCACTGTAGCAATCCGGCCGGAATTTGGCCGGATTTTTGGTCGGATTGTGGTCAGAAAAGGCTGCTCTGTACGCGGAAAACTCAATTTCAGTCCCACCAACTCACATGCGTTGCTAGACATGTGAGAAACATTCCCAACTATAAAAGGAAGGTGGAGGCCTCATTTCTTGACCAATTTTCATCATTAAATAGCCAAATTCATTGCAAGAGAAGGGATGGGAAACCATAGAAGAAAAATAGAGAGGAGATACGGGAGAAAGCTTGGAGTGCAGAAATGCAGATCTTTCATCTTCCTAGTGTTAGTTTAGCTTAGTGTAGAGTGGTATAGATCATCCATTCTTGTATCTTGGCTAGATTAGGATGAAAATGGAGATGAAGATGGAGGAGTTGAAACTCAAGTGACATGGGTTATCTCTTCTCCAACTCTTTATCTTTTGTATCAGATTCTTAAGTTTGGTTAATATACAAGTTCTGGATTTTGTGTTTAATATGTAACTTTAAAGTTTATGCCTTGGGTTTGGTTGAACTTTCTATGATTGTTAGTGTTTATTATTTGGTTATTTGATTGCTATGATTTGAGCAAGTTATTTAGTACTTTGGCTCTTTAAATCATGATCAATCTGGTACCATTAATTGTGATTATCTAAGGTGTTATTTCTGCAATGAAAATTGAGATTTAACACTAGTTCAAGAAGTGCTAAACATAGGGAGTACACTCACAAAAGTAGAGGTGCATCTATGTGGTTTTAGTTATTGATTTCATGTAATTTCACTGAAGAAATGAACTTGTAGCTAATTTTATAACCATGAGAATAGGTATGGATTAGTTATAAGTATAGTTGATTCACTACGAAAGTAGGTTTCACATGTTTAAGGAAATTACACCATAACTAGCTTAGATAGTAGTACTCAATTATCCAAATACAGCACTTGCATGAGTAGTTAGGGATACCACAACCTAAGGAGCTTTCATTTGTTATTTTGTATAATTTCAGTAGGTTTAATTTGTTATAATTCATTGATATTCTAAATAATAGAGAAGCTATAGTAGTGCCAGTAATTGCAATCTTCCTTGTGGGATCGACCCTTAATACCCTATACTCGCTCACGATTCGTATACTTGCAATAAATCGCGTGTGGGGTATTTAGGAGTTTATAAATGTAAAACTTGATTAGATGAGTTTAATATTATATGTATACCCTGCGCACGTCAAGTTTTTGGCGCCGTTGCCGGGGAAGATTTGGCAATATCGGTGTGAAGAGCAACTTTATTAGTTTAGACATTTCATTAGTTATAGTGTGAATGTTATTTTCTGTTAGTTTTGTGTTTTATGTGTGTATGTGTTTCATTACCTATTTTTCTTACTAATTTTGCTTCTGAGGTTGTTAAAAAGCAATTTTAGGTGATGAGAATAGTAGGTCAATTTAGAGGACAATGCTTGAGAAGTGGAAGTTTGGCAATGGATGGTTACCAAAGGCAAAACTCCTTCAACAGAGGTAACCAAGAATTTACTGAATGTGTGTCTTTTGAAGATGGTTTAAGGTGTTTAAAGGCTAAATTTGATGTTATGATGCTACAAGTTCAAATGGACACAATTATGCATGAAATTAAACAAAGGAGGAATGCTAATGTTTTTAATTCTTATCATGTGATTTGTGACTTGTGTGGAGGTTATCATGCTACTAATACATGTATGCAAGTACAAAATGTGGATTATTATGATGAATTAGACCATTACAATCCCTGCTTTGATCATTATAGTGCTAATTGGAGCAATTCTCCTACTTATAGTTGGGATAATCAATGTACATACAGTGATTATCCATATTTTTATGATTACCAACCTGAAAGTGTCCAATATGAATCAAAACCATCTTGGGAGTTAGCAATAGAGAAGTTAGCTAATGCACCTCTGCCTTGGGAATTAGAAAGTGAACTATTAGCTAATGATTCTAATGCATCTTGGGAGCTAGCTGAAGAAAAGTTTTCTAATCAATTTGATTTAGCAATAGAAAAGCTAGCAAATGCAACTGCCGACCATTTTGATAGGATTGAGGAAAGACTAGATGAATTAGCTTATCACTTTGGTAGAATACATGAGCAACTGAATGCATTGTGTGAAGTTATTTCCTCTAATAATTTGCAAAATGATCCTAGCATGAATGGTGGGAATGTTGTATGTGAAAATAGGTTACATTTTGATGAAAATGACGAATCCCAAGTGTGTTATAATGAGCAAATATCCATTTCACATGACAATATCTTTGGAACTAACTTTGAGCCTCTAGAGGTGAGTTTTAATGACTCATTTTTCACCCCTCTTGAGGAGTGCATTGAAAGTATAGGTTCTAAGGGTATTGCTACCCAGGATACTCTCATGGCATTTCCTTTGGTGAATTCTCAAGTGGTGCATATTCAAGGTAATATCTATGAAACACTTGGGATAGGTAAGTCAATTCCATTTCTCACATCATTAGATTATGTGACTTTTGCTTTAAAGTCACCATTTAATGATCCACCATGACCAAAAATGGTGGATTATTCGCTAACAAAGCCTCCTTGAAAAAATGAGGTGAAATAGTCAAGCTATTGACTTTAAAGAAGCGCTTATTGGGAGGCAACCCAATGTTTGTTTAAGTTCGTGTTACTTTGGAGTGATTTTATGTTTAAAGTATGAGTTTAAGTTATTTTGTTATTTTTCATTTGTAGGTTTTGGAAAAAGATGCAAAAGTGACCAAATGAGGTGAAAAAGGCGAAATTTAATCAAAGATCTCAACATCTCAAATTCAGTAATTGTGGTTTTTGTTGCATTAAAGAGATTTAGAATGCATGTTTAGATCATTTTACATGTGCGTGAACGATTTATTTTGACATAGAAATGATCTAGGGTGTATTTTGGAGAATTGGGGTCAAACTGAAAATTACAAAAATTCTGCAATAAGTGCAGATTCAATGGATCCGAGCTCGGATTCACTTCTGCAATCAGAATTTTTTTTCCAGCTCACTGGCCAGAATCCGGCCGACAATCCGGCCGGATATCCGGCCAAAATCGGCCGGATTCTGGCTATAATCTTCAACCTCAAACACACATCACTCACTAAAACACCACTTTTCACCATTTAATCTTCAAATAACCTTCACCAAATCACTTTCTCCCATCCTCTAGAGTGAATTTCATAGTTCATAGTTTTTCAAAAACAACTCTGAAGTGGTTTCAAGCATACCAATAGTTAGGGTTGCACTTTATTGAATCACTCAATTGAGGTCAAATTGGAGTAAGTTTCTTGGGGGTTTTCACATCATATTCATCTCTGAACATCACCAAACCACCTTGAGGTAACAAATCTTCACCTAACTTTGTTATTTGCATTTTGCCATGATTAAATATTTTCTATTTTTAGGCAATTTTTAATATGTGAAGTTAGGTGCATTTATTTGAGCTTATTGATGCTATTGGTGATTGTTAATGATAAATATATTTTGTGATTTGCATTTATTGTATTTATTTGGTGAATTCTTGATAGTTTTATGCTTAATTTGGTTTGGTAACAAAGTTACATATTAAGTAGCCAAAAGTAGCATTTTAATTAGCTTAGTGGGAGTTTTTGATATTTATGTGAGTAACTTAGATTACCTAATGAATGAAAAGGTGCTTGATTGAATGATTTCTTGAATTTTTAGGTAATTCTAAAAGAAGAGGTGAATTGTGACAGCCCCACCTCCCCCTAAGGCGAACCAAAGGGTTCGGCGGACCGCCTGCCCAGTTCTCGCCGGGACTCAGTCGTTCATTTCCATCCTCAATCAAAACCAGCACAAACCCATAAGAATAAACATAACAACGATCCAAAACTTAAACAAAACTTATATACATTGCTATCTCAAAAGGAAGTACAACCATCGAATATACAAAGGTTCTCAATTCACCATACAACCAGCCCGTGCCAAGCACTAGGGCGAGAATCATTACAGAAACCAAGAGCTAGACCAAGCCAGTCTATACAGAGCTCTCGTCCTTGCTCGCCTTCCCCTGTTAAGGAAAACAAAACAAAAGGGATGAGCTAAAAGCTCAGTGAGGTTCCGAACACATAATCAAACAATCAATCCACTACATTAAACATAGAGCATCAATAACTCAGGAAATATTTACAATGGAAAGCTATAATAACACATTCATTAAAAGGATACGGGCTCACAGGGAGCCATTCGTTCTCCTGTCATTTCCCCTTATTCTTCCAATCATTTGAAAATGCATTTTTGTAAGTAAAACCCTCGTTCGTTCATTCATTTCATTCACCCCCTTCCTGGACGTTGGCCAGGCTCCACCAGAATTCAAGGTAATACTCGAGTATACCACTTTTACACCTAGGGTCACCATATCGCCCGACCGAGTCCGCTTCTGGCTCGAGACGATCGGTAACGAAGGGCAGGGCCCAGTTCAGCCAAAAGGCTTACATCATACACAACTAACGTTTCAATGATTAAATCATTGAAATTTCACATTCATTTAGGTCGAGTGCGATAAAGTACACACTCGCCTAGAAAACTCGTTTAAAATCATTGAGAGCACTTAACACTTTATCAAACAATAACATAAATCATGAAGTCAAGGAAAATATAACAAACAGGGAACTCACCTATTTAAGCAAAATAACGTCCAAAGTTTCCTTCCGGATACACCCTCAAGCACCAAGGTATCCTAATATAATCAAATGAACACATTATGCTTCAACCATCAAAGATGTAAGTGAGTCAAAGACAAGTCAAATACGTACTAGTACAAAGTATAAAGATGGTTTTGGTAGTGAAAAGAGTACATTGAAACCAAAGGACATAAGTAAAATATTTGTAAAACTTAGACTCACTTGTTAAAACTTTAAAATCGCTATTTGAGTCGAAGTGGCAAAGAAAACGTAAATACCCTAGATGGTTCGCGTGGTATACTCTCTCAAGCCTTACTCAAGTCGCAAGTATATCGACCTAGTTCTCGAGCGTAAATTTGGGCAGCACGCCCTTTGTATTTACCTATTTTCCAGCCATTTATGGCTTCATTCTTTTCCTCAATCAAACCCAAAGTCATATACAAAATCATCTCATTTCAGTAGCCATTCCATAGGCTCCATGTCATACAAGTACAAAATCAAGTTAGGAGCATGTGCGGAAATGAAGGTTGAGTCAAGAAACAAAAGACAGATTTGACGTTGTTTTGCGTAACGGACACAACCGAAGCTACGCTTGTAGGATTGGGGTCAAATTTATACCGTTTCGAAGCTAAGACAATGGCCTACAACTTTAATGAAGACCACTCAGTCCAGTTTATAGTGTATCTAAGTCAAAATCTCAAATAACAGAACCAGCATCTCACATTCGGGCTTGTTGACCGCCTTATGCGTAAATGACAATAACTCAGACTACCGAAGTCCAAACGAGGTGATTCTAGGGGCGTTGGAAAGATAAGACATATACCTACATTTCTTATGAAGACCTCCAAAGCCAAATCATGCATTTTCATGGTCAAAAATGGAAAACTCCACGAAAACAAAAATCTGGGCGCGAAACAGGGTTCATGGGTATTTCAGTCATTTCACATGGTACAGTGCTCGGATTAAGCTGAAATTTTGTAGGAATCTTGTTAACACCATTTAGTACAACTTTCATGTTTTAACCTAAGCCTTATTTGGCCTCTAACATGCTCAAATAAATCCGGTCAGAACAGGGCAGATTAAACCCTAAAACTGAAATTTGACTACACAAACTGAAATTTTTCATAGGAAATCACATCTAGCATATACAAGCTTCACTTCACACACAACAAGGCTATCAATCCATGGCATATGCTTAAGCATCAAATAAGGGCAGAAAATTCCCATAAAATTGAAAAATTACCATAATACTACTTTAAACCATGAAATCTTCCACAAAACTACCTATTTAACACTATAAACCACTACTATGCAATTATAAAAAAAATAAAGAGAGGTTTTCTTGGAACCTTACCTTAGAACACTAGAAAGATGGTAACTTAGTATCTTTCCTCCCAAATTGACTCCACTAAAACCTTTAATCCTTCCTAGCAAGAAGTTTTTATGGAGTAATTTACAATTTTGATGGTTGGAAATCAAGATTGGAGAAAGAAATTGATGTACAAGATGATGGATTTTCTCTCTTCTCTCCGCTCTATGGTTCGGCCAAGCAAGCAAAAGAATGAAGGAAATTTTGGTCAATTTTGATGTTTAGTAAAGGTAAAGAAGGTTTGGTCAAAGTCCACACCCAATAGGTTCATGACACTTGGCTCCTTTAATGTTTAAGCTTATCTTCTTGTCTCTCCATACTAATTAATCTAGCTAACCTCTAATTGTCTCCTAGCACCTTGTAAAATAATATCACTTAATACAAAACTCCAATGAGTTGTCAAAAATATATTGCACTTAGCACACTAGCGGGTCCCACATCCATAATACACTTCAAATTTAATATGAACTAACTTAAACTAGGAAAATGATTTGAAAACTCAAAAATCTCTGGAAAATCAATATAATAGGGTATAATGAAGAAAATGCATGCGAGAAAATAAAATAAAAATATTATGAAATAAGGAAGATTTACGGTCCTCACACTCTCTCCCCCTTAAGAAATTTCGTCCTCGAAATTTTACCTTCAGTTGCTTCAGACGAGTCCGGAACTGTTTGGTTATCCAACGCATAGGCTTTTGCCGGTACACTAGTTCGTTTCCCTCTTTCGTTCGCTTGTTTTGATTTGGTTCCATCCAGTCGCGGAGTACTACCTTCACGTGACTGTCTACTCGGACAGTTGCTAACTTGATGATCTCCATTTCCGCAAATCAAACACTTCCGCCCTTTTCGCCAACAATCGGTCTTGGTGTGATTGGCATTTCCACAGTAGCCACAAGTCAAGTGAGAAGCCATCTTTTGGCTTTCTTGAGAAATTTCCTCAGGTCCGATTTGGCTCCCTTTTGTAGACCTTTCATCTACTGCCCCTAATGTCCATGGTGGCCGGGTGAACGGTTTCACTTTCCGCATTTTAGAGGGTGTTATCGATTCACCCGGTTCCTCAACCACACTGGCCGCGGCACTTCTTTTCCGGGTTTGGGAGGCTTTTACCTGTGCCTTTGCGTTCTCGATTCGTTGGGCTTTCTCAAGGGCCTCTGTAAACGTATTCACTTGAACCGCCGCTAGAGCTTCTTGAATTTCCAAATTCAATCCCTGTATAAACCGTCTCACTCTTCTCGGTTCCGTGGCTACTAATTCGGAAGCAAACTTGGATAGTTTGGTGAATTTCGTTTCGTATTCAGCCACACTTAAGGTCCCCTGGCGTAGTCCAATAAATTCATCATCCCTCCTTTCTTGGACTAAAGGTGGGAGGTACTTCTCGTTAAATTCTCTTACAAAGTTCACCCACGTCCATACAGTCCGTTCTCTTTTCCACTTTGCTCTAATCACATTCCACCATGCGCGAGCCGGCCCTTCAAACTGAAACACTGCAAAGCTCACTTGTCTCTGTTCAGTTTAGTTCAAAGCTGTGAATATATTCACCATGGCCTCTAACCACTGTTCAGCGATATCCGGATCAGGCCCTCCAACGAATTTTGGAGGTGCAAACTTTTCAAACCTCTCAAGAGCCCGATCTTCTCCTATTTCAGGGTTTTGGGGTTGATTCACGGGCATTTGACCTTGTTGGTCCACCAATCTCGCTAAAATGTTTGTCATTTGTTGAATTGTCGTCGCCATTTGGTCTCTGGCTTCAACCCTGGGTCCTTGTACTGGTTCAGCTGTTGTTTCCCTTTCTTCTATTGGCTCTTGGACTCGCTTAGTCCCACGGCCACGATCACGTCCGCGACTACGTCTTCCCTCCATATATATTTTCCCCCTCTTTTTTTTTCTTTTCCCAAAAAGATAATTTAGTGAATAAATGCAGTAAATGGACGAAAGTAATCAAATTCTAGTACACCAATACACAAATAGACATGTACACACATAACACACCAGATATCGAGAGACAGACGATCAAATACACAAATTCATATCAAATTAGACAGATGATCATATGCACAAATACTCAAACCAATGTCATGTCATAACGTTATAAGGGCAAATCAAAAGTAAAGGCGATATCGTCCCAGTCTCAGTTAAATACCCCGTCTGGTCTCTCACGTCACTTACTATCCAAACTAGATATCCATTGACCTCTTGTACTCATTCTAGCCAGACAAAGCCTATTCATGGTCCCAAAATGCAAATCTCAAATACTTAACACCGTCTCAACTCTGGAGTACTCGGGCACAAGAATCTGAAATAAGACAATTCACATCTCGAGCTGGCCAGTTCCAAGAGTAAACTATCTACAATCGAGATTCCTACCTGACGTACCTATCTATGATCCTCAGATACCACGAAAAAGATTTAAAGCCTATAACATTCACAATTCAGAGCTTATGCTCGAACGAGCACTTAATCTTTCATACTTATTCACCACTTAATCCAGGCTCACTCCGCGCAGAGACCACGCGAACCTGGCTCTGATACCAACTGTGACAGCCCCACCTCCCTCTAAGGCGAACCAAAGGGTTCGGCGAACCGCCTGCCCAACTCTCGCCAGGACTCAGTCGTTCACTTCCATCCTCAATCAAAACCAGCACAAACCCATAAGAATAAACATAACAACGATCCAAAACTTAAACAAAACTTATATACATTGCTATCTCAAAAGGAAGTACAACCATCAAATATACAAAGGTTCTCAATTCACCATACAACCAGCTCGTGCCAAGCATTAGGGCGAGAACCATTACAGAAACCAAGAGCTAGACCAAGCTAGTCTATACAGAGCTCTCATCCTTGCTCGCCTTCCCCTGTTAAGGAAAACAAAAAAAAAAGGGATGAGCTAAAAGCTCAGTGAGGTTCCAAACACATAATCAAACAATCAATCCACTACATTAAACATAGAGCATCAATAACTCAGGAAATATTTACAATGGAGAGCTATAATAACACATTCATTAAAAGGATACGAGCTCACAGGGAGCCATTCGTTCGTTCGTTCATTCGTTCTCCTGTCATTTCCCCTTATTTCTCCAATCATTTGAAAATGCATTTTTGCAAGTAAAACCCTCGTTCGTTCATTCATTTCATTCACCCCCTTCCTGGACGTTGGTCAGGCTCCACCAGAATTTAAGGTAATACTCGAGTATACCACTTTTACACCTAGGGTCACCATATCGCCCGACCGAGTCCGCTTCTGGCTCGAGACGATCGGTAACGAAGGGCAGGGCCCAGTTCAGCCAAAAGGCTTACATCATGCACAACTAACGTTTCAATGATTCAATCATTGAAATTTCACATTCATTTAGGTCGAGTGCGATAAAGTACACACTCGCCTAGAAAACTCGTTTAAAATCATTGAGAGCACTTAACACTTTATCAAACAATAACATAAATCATGAAGTCAAGGAAAATATAACAAACAGGGAACTCACCTATTTAAGCAAAATAACGTCCAAAGTTTCCTTCCGGATACACCCTCAAGCACCAAGGTATCCTAATATAATCAAATGAACACATTATGCTTCAACCATCAAAGATGTAAGTGAGTCAAAGACAAGTCAAATACGTACTAGTACAAAGTATAAAGATGGTTTTGGTAGTGAAAAGAGTACATTGAAACCAAAGGACATAAGTAAAATATTTGTAAAACTTAGACTCACTTGTTAAAACTTTAAAATCGCTATTTGAGTCGAAGTGGCAAAGAAAACGTAAATACCCTAGATGGTTCGCGTGGTATACTCTCTCAAGCCTTACTCAAGTCGCAAGTATATCGACCTAGTTCTCGAGCGTAAATTTGGGCAGCACGCCCTTTGTATTTACCTATTTTCCAGCCATTTATGGCTTCATTCTTTTCCTCAATCAAACCCAAAGTCATATACAAAATCATCTCATTTCAGTAGCCATTCCATAGGCTCCATGTCATACAAGTACAAAATCAAGTTAGGAGCATGTGCGGAAATGAAGGTTGAGTCAAGAAACAAAAGACAGATTTGACGTTGTTTTGCGTAACGGACACAACCGAAGCTACGCTTGTAGGATTGGGGTCAAATTTATACCGTTTCGAAGCTAAGACAATGGCCTACAACTTTAATGAAGACCACTCAGTCCAGTTTATAGTGTATCTAAGTCAAAATCTCAAATAACAGAACCAGCATCTCACATTCGGGCTTGTTGACCGCCTTATGCGTAAATGACAATAACTCAGACTACCGAAGTCCAAACGAGGTGATTCTAGGGGCGTTGGAAAGATAAGACATATACCTACATTTCTTATGAAGACCTCCAAAGCCAAATCATGCATTTTCATGGTCAAAAATGGAAAACTCCACGAAAACAAAAATCTGGGCGCGAAACAGGGTTCATGGGTATTTCAGTCATTTCACATGGTACAGTGCTCGGATTAAGCTGAAATTTTGTAGGAATCTTGTTAACACCATTTAGTACAACTTTCATGTTTTAACCTAAGCCTTATTTGGCCTCTAACATGCTCAAATAAATCCGGTCAGAACAGGGCAGATTAAACCCTAAAACTGAAATTTGACTACACAAACTGAAATTTTTCATAGGAAATCACATCTAGCATATACAAGCTTCACTTCACACACAACAAGGCTATCAATCCATGGCATATGCTTAAGCATCAAATAAGGGCAGAAAATTCCCATAAAATTGAAAAATTACCATAATACTACTTTAAACCATGAAATCTTCCACAAAACTACCTATTTAACACTATAAACCACTACTATGCAATTATAAAAAAAATAAAGAGAGGTTTTCTTGGAACCTTACCTTAGAACACTAGAAAGATGGTAACTTAGTATCTTTCCTCCCAAATTGACTCCACTAAAACCTTTAATCCTTCCTAGCAAGAAGTTTTTATGGAGTAATTTACAATTTTGATGGTTGGAAATCAAGATTGGAGAAAGAAATTGATGTACAAGATGATGGATTTTCTCTCTTCTCTCCGCTCTATGGTTCGGCCAAGCAAGCAAAAGAATGAAGGAAATTTTGGTCAATTTTGATGTTTAGTAAAGGTAAAGAAGGTTTGGTCAAAGTCCACACCCAATAGGTTCATGACACTTGGCTCCTTTAATGTTTAAGCTTATCTTCTTGTCTCTCCATACTAATTAATCTAGCTAACCTCTAATTGTCTCCTAGCACCTTGTAAAATAATATCACTTAATACAAAACTCCAATGAGTTGTCAAAAATATATTGCACTTAGCACACTAGCGGGTCCCACATCCATAATACACTTCAAATTTAATATGAACTAACTTAAACTAGGAAAATGATTTGAAAACTCAAAAATCTCTGGAAAATCAATATAATAGGGTATAATGAAGAAAATGCATGCGAGAAAATAAAATAAAAATATTATGAAATAAGGAAGATTTACGGTCCTCACACTCTCTCCCCCTTAAGAAATTTCGTCCTCGAAATTTTACCTTCAGTTGCTTCAGACGAGTCCGGAACTGTTTGGTTATCCAACGCATAGGCTTTTGCCGGTACACTAGTTCGTTTCCCTCTTTCGTTCGCTTGTTTTGATTTGGTTCCATCCAGTCGCGGAGTACTACCTTCACGTGACTGTCTACTCGGACAGTTGCTAACTTGATGATCTCCATTTCCGCAAATCAAACACTTCCGCCCTTTTCGCCAACAATCGGTCTTGGTGTGATTGGCATTTCCACAGTAGCCACAAGTCAAGTGAGAAGCCATCTTTTGGCTTTCTTGAGAAATTTCCTCAGGTCCGATTTGGCTCCCTTTTGTAGACCTTTCATCTACTGCCCCTAATGTCCATGGTGGCCGGGTGAACGGTTTCACTTTCCGCATTTTAGAGGGTGTTATCGATTCACCCGGTTCCTCAACCACACTGGCCGCGGCACTTCTTTTCCGGGTTTGGGAGGCTTTTACCTGTGCCTTTGCGTTCTCGATTCGTTGGGCTTTCTCAAGGGCCTCTGTAAACGTATTCACTTGAACCGCCGCTAGAGCTTCTTGAATTTCCAAATTCAATCCCTGTATAAACCGTCTCACTCTTCTCGGTTCCGTGGCTACTAATTCGGAAGCAAACTTGGATAGTTTGGTGAATTTCGTTTCGTATTCAGCCACACTTAAGGTCCCCTGGCGTAGTCCAATAAATTCATCATCCCTCCTTTCTTGGACTAAAGGTGGGAGGTACTTCTCGTTAAATTCTCTTACAAAGTTCACCCACGTCCATACAGTCCGTTCTCTTTTCCACTTTGCTCTAATCACATTCCACCATGCGCGAGCCGGCCCTTCAAACTGAAACACTGCAAAGCTCACTTGTCTCTGTTCAGTTTAGTTCAAAGCTGTGAATATATTCACCATGGCCTCTAACCACTGTTCAGCGATATCCGGATCAGGCCCTCCAACGAATTTTGGAGGTGCAAACTTTTCAAACCTCTCAAGAGCCCGATCTTCTCCTATTTCAGGGTTTTGGGGTTGATTCACGGGCATTTGACCTTGTTGGTCCACCAATCTCGCTAAAATGTTTGTCATTTGTTGAATTGTCGTCGCCATTTGGTCTCTGGCTTCAACCCTGGGTCCTTGTACTGGTTCAGCTGTTGTTTCCCTTTCTTCTATTGGCTCTTGGACTCGCTTAGTCCCACGGCCACGATCACGTCCGCGACTACGTCTTCCCTCCATATATATTTTCCCCCTCTTTTTTTTTCTTTTCCCAAAAAGATAATTTAGTGAATAAATGCAGTAAATGGACGAAAGTAATCAAATTCTAGTACACCAATACACAAATAGACATGTACACACATAACACACCAGATATCGAGAGACAGACGATCAAATACACAAATTCATATCAAATTAGACAGATGATCATATGCACAAATACTCAAACCAATGTCATGTCATAACGTTATAAGGGCAAATCAAAAGTAAAGGCGATATCGTCCCAGTCTCAGTTAAATACCCCGTCTGGTCTCTCACGTCACTTACTATCCAAACTAGATATCCATTGACCTCTTGTACTCATTCTAGCCAGACAAAGCCTATTCATGGTCCCAAAATGCAAATCTCAAATACTTAACACCGTCTCAACTCTGGAGTACTCGGGCACAAGAATCTGAAATAAGACAATTCACATCTCGAGCTGGCCAGTTCCAAGAGTAAACTATCTACAATCGAGATTCCTACCTGACGTACCTATCTATGATCCTCAGATACCACGAAAAAGATTTAAAGCCTATAACATTCACAATTCAGAGCTTATGCTCGAACGAGCACTTAATCTTTCATACTTATTCACCACTTAATCCAGGCTCACTCCGCGCAGAGACCACGCGAACCTGGCTCTGATACCAACTGTGACAGCCCCACCTCCCTCTAAGGCGAACCAAAGGGTTCGGCGAACCGCCTGCCCAACTCTCGCCAGGACTCAGTCGTTCACTTCCATCCTCAATCAAAACCAGCACAAACCCATAAGAATAAACATAACAACGATCCAAAACTTAAACAAAACTTATATACATTGCTATCTCAAAAGGAAGTACAACCATCAAATATACAAAGGTTCTCAATTCACCATACAACCAGCTCGTGCCAAGCATTAGGGCGAGAACCATTACAGAAACCAAGAGCTAGACCAAGCTAGTCTATACAGAGCTCTCGTCCTTGCTCGCCTTCCCCTGTTAAGGAAAACAAAAAAAAAAGGGATGAGCTAAAAGCTCAGTGAGGTTCCAAACACATAATCAAACAATCAATCCACTACATTAAACATAGAGCATCAATAACTCAGGAAATATTTACAATGGAGAGCTATAATAACACATTCATTAAAAGGATACGAGCTCACAGGGAGCCATTCGTTCGTTCGTTCATTCGTTCTCCTGTCATTTCCCCTTATTTCTCCAATCATTTGAAAATGCATTTTTGCAAGTAAAACCCTCGTTCGTTCATTCATTTCATTCACCCCCTTCCTGGACGTTGGTCAGGCTCCACCAGAATTTAAGGTAATACTCGAGTATACCACTTTTACACCTAGGGTCACCATATCGCCCGACCGAGTCCGCTTCTGGCTCGAGACGATCGGTAACGAAGGGCAGGGCCCAGTTCAGCCAAAAGGCTTACATCATGCACAACTAACGTTTCAATGATTAAATCATTGAAATTTCACATTCATTTAGGTCGAGTGCGATAAAGTACACACTCGCCTAGAAAACTCGTTTAAAATCATTGAGAGCACTTAACACTTTATCAAACAATAACATAAATCATGAAGTCAAGGAAAATATAACAAACAGGGAACTCACCTATTTAAGCAAAATAACGTCCAAAGTTTCCTTCCGGATACACCCTCAAGCACCAAGGTATCCTAATATAATCAAATGAACACATTATGCTTCAACCATCAAAGATGTAAGTGAGTCAAAGACAAGTCAAATACGTACTAGTACAAAGTATAAAGATGGTTTTGGTAGTGAAAAGAGTACATTGAAACCAAAGGACATAAGTAAAATATTTGTAAAACTTAGACTCACTTGTTAAAACTTTAAAATCGCTATTTGAGTCGAAGTGGCAAAGAAAACGTAAATACCCTAGATGGTTCGCGTGGTATACTCTCTCAAGCCTTACTCAAGTCGCAAGTATATCGACCTAGTTCTCGAGCGTAAATTTGGGCAGCACGTCCTTTGTATTTACCTATTTTTCAGTCATTTATGGCTTTATTCTTTTCCTCAATCAAATCCAAAGTCATACACAAAATCATCTCATTTCAATAGCCATTCCATAGGCTCCAAGTCATGCAAGTACAAAATCAAGCTAGGAGCATGTGCGGAAATGAAGGTTGAGTCAAGAAACAAAAGACAGATTTGACGTTGTTTTGCGTAACGGATACAATCGAAGCTACGCTTATCGGATTGGGGTGAAATTTATATGGTTTCGAAGCTAAGACAAAGGCCTACAACTTTGATGAAGACCACTCAGTCCAGTTTGTAGTGTATCTAAGTCAAAATCTCAAATAACAGAACCAGCATCTCACATTCGGGCTTGTTGACCGCCTTATGCATAAATGACAATAACTCAGACTACCGAAGTCCAAACGAGGTGATTCTAGGGGCGTTAGAAATATAAGACATATACCTACATTTCTTATGAAGACCTCCAAAGCCAAATCATGCATTTTCATGGTCAAAAATGGAAAACTCCACGAAAACAAAAATCTGGGCGCGAAACAGGGTTCATGGGTATTTCAGTCATTTCACATGGTACAGTGCTCGGATTAAGCTGAAATTTTGTAGGAATCTTGTTAACACCATTTAGTACAACTTTCATGTTTTAACCTAAGCCTTATTTGGCCTCTAACATGCTCAAATAAATCCGGTCAGAACAGGGCAGATTAAACCCTAAAACTGAAATTTGACTACACAAACTGAAATTTTTCATAGGAAATCACATCTAGCATATACAAGCTTCACTTCACACACAACAAGGCTATCAATCCATGGCATATGCTTAAGCATCAAATAAGGGCAGAAAATTCCCATAAAATTGAAAAATTACCATAATACTACTTTAAACCATGAAATCTTCCACAAAACTACCTATTTAACACTATAAACCACTACTATGCAATTATAAAAAAAATAAAGAGAGGTTTTCTTGGAACCTTACCTTAGAACACTAGAAAGATGGTAACTTAGTATCTTTCCTCCCAAATTGACTCCACTAAAACCTTTAATCCTTCCTAGCAAGAAGTTTTTATGGAGTAATTTACAATTTTGATGGTTGGAAATCAAGATTGGAGAAAGAAATTGATGTACAAGATGATGGATTTTCTCTCTTCTCTCCGCTCTATGGTTCGGCCAAGCAAGCAAAAGAATGAAGGAAATTTTGGTCAATTTTGATGTTTAGTAAAGGTAAAGAAGGTTTGGTCAAAGTCCACACCCAATAGGTTCATGACACTTGGCTCCTTTAATGTTTAAGCTTATCTTCTTGTCTCTCCATACTAATTAATCTAGCTAACCTCTAATTGTCTCCTAGCACCTTGTAAAATAATATCACTTAATACAAAACTCCAATGAGTTGTCAAAAATATATTGCACTTAGCACACTAGCGGGTCCCACATCCATAATACACTTCAAATTTAATATGAACTAACTTAAACTAGGAAAATGATTTGAAAACTCAAAAATCTCTGGAAAATCAATATAATAGGGTATAATGAAGAAAATGCATGCGAGAAAATAAAATAAAAATATTATGAAATAAGGAAGATTTACGGTCCTCACACTCTCTCCCCTTTAAGAAATTTCGTCCTCGAAATTTTACCTTCAGTTGCTTCAGACGAGTCCGGAACTGTTTGGTTATCCAACGCATAGGCTTTTGCCGGTACACTAGTTCGTTTCCCTCTTTCGTTCGCTTGTTTTGATTTGGCTCCATCTAGTCGCGGAGTACTACCTTCACGTGACTGTCTACACGGACAGTTGCTAACTTGATGATCCCCATTTCCGCAAATCAAACACTTCCACCCTTTTCGCCAACAATCGGTCTTGGTGTGATTGGCATTTTCACAGTAGCCACAAGTCAAGTGAGAAGCCATCTTTTGGCTTTCTTGAGAAATTTCCTCAGGTCCGATTTGGCTCCCTTTTGTAGACCTTTCATCTACTGCCCCTAATGTCCATGGTGGCCGGGTGAACGGTTTCACTTTCTGCATTTAGAGGGTGTTATCGATTCACCCGGTTCCTCAACCACACTGGCCGCGGCACTTCTTTTCCGGGTTTGGGAGGCTTTTACCTGTGCCTTTGCATTCTCGATTCGTTGGGCTTTCTCAAGGGCCTCTGTAAACGTATTCACTTGAACCGCTGCTAGAGCTTCTTGAATTTCCAAATTCAATCCCTGTATAAACCGTCTCACTCTTCTCGGTTCCGTGGCTACTAATTCGGAAGCAAACTTGGATAGTTTGGTGAATTTCGTTTCGTATTCAGCCACACTTAAGGTCCCTGGCGTAGTCCAATAAATTCATCCTCCCTCCTTTCTTGGACTAAAGGTGAGAGGTACTTCTCGTTAAATTCTCTTACAAAGTTCACCCACGTCCATACAGTCCGTTCTCTTTTCCACTTTGCTCTAATCACATTCCACCATGCGCGAGCCCGGCCCTTCAAACTGAAACACTGCAAAGCTCACTTGTCTCTGTTCAGTTTAGTTCAAAGCTGTGAATATATTCACCATGGCCTCTAACCACTGTTCAGCGATATCCGGATCAGGCCCTCCAACGAATTTTGGAGGTGCAAACTTTTCAAACCTCTCAAGAGCCCGATCTTCTCCTATTTCAGGGTTTTGGGGTTGATTCACGGGCATTTGACCTTGTTGGTCCACCAACCTCGCTAAAATGTTTGTCATTTGTTGAATTGTCGTCGCCATTTGGTCTCTGGCTTCAACCCTGGGTCCTTGTACTGGTTCAGCTGTTGTTTCCCTTTCTTCTATTGGCTCTTGGACTCGCTTAGTCCCACGGCCACGATCACGTCCGCGACTACGTCTTCCCTCCATATATATTTTCCCCCTCTTTTTTTTTCTTTTCCCAAAAAGATAATTTAGTGAATAAATGCAGTAAATGGACGAAAGTAATCAAATTCTAGCACACCAATACACAAATAGACATGTACACACATAACACACCAGATATCAAGAGACAGACGATCAAATACACAAATTCATATCAAATTAGACAGATGATCATATGCACAAATACTCAAACCAATGTCATGTCATAACGGTATAAGGGCAAATCAAAAGTAAAGGCGATATCGTCACAGTCTCAGTTAAATACCCCGTCTGGTCTCTCACGTCACTTACTATCCAAACTAGATATCCATTGATCTCTTGTACTCATTCTAGCCAGACAAAGCCTATTCATGGTCCCAAAATGCAAATCTCAAATACTTAACACCGTCTCAACTCTGGAGTACTCGGGCACAAGAATCTGAAATAAGACAATTCACATCTCGAGCTGGCCAGTTCCAAGAGTAAACTATCTACAATCGAGATTCCTACCTGACGTACCTATCTATGATCCTCAGATACCACGAAAAAGATTTAAAGCCTATAACATTCACAATTCAGAGCTTATGCTCGAACGAGCACTTAATCTTCCATACTTATTCACCACTTAATCCAGGCTCACTCCGCGCAGAGACCACGCGAACCTGGCTCTGATACCAACTGTGACAGCCCCACCTCCCTCTAAGGCGAACCAAAGGGTTCGGCGAACCGCCTGCCCAACTCTCGCCAGGACTCAGTCGTTCACTTCCATCCTCAATCAAAACCAGCACAAACCCATAAGAATAAACATAACAACGATCCAAAACTTAAACAAAACTTATATACATTGCTATCTCAAAAGGAAGTACAACCATCAAATATACAAAGGTTCTCAATTCACCATACAACCAGCTCGTGCCAAGCATTAGGGCGAGAACCATTACAGAAACCAAGAGCTAGACCAAGCTAGTATATACAGAGCTCTCGTCCTTGCTCGCCTTCCCCTGTTAAGGAAAACAAAAAAAAAAGGGATGAGCTAAAAGCTCAGTGAGGTTCCAAACACATAATCAAACAATCAATCCACTACATTAAACATAGAGCATCAATAACTCAGGAAATATTTACAATGGAGAGCTATAATAACACATTCATTAAAAGGATACGAGCTCACAGGGAGCCATTCGTTCGTTCGTTCATTCGTTCTCCTGTCATTTCCCCTTATTTCTCCAATCATTTGAAAATGCATTTTTGCAAGTAAAACCCTCGTTCGTTCATTCATTTCATTCACCCCCTTCCTGGACGTTGGTCAGGCTCCACCAGAATTTAAGGTAATACTCGAGTATACCACTTTTACACCTAGGGTCACCATATCGCCCGACCGAGTCCGCTTCTGGCTCGAGACGATCGGTAACGAAGGGCAGGGCCCAGTTCAGCCAAAAGGCTTACATCATGCACAACTAACGTTTCAATGATTCAATCATTGAAATTTCACATTCATTTAGGTCGAGTGCGATAAAGTACACACTCGCCTAGAAAACTCGTTTAAAATCATTGAGAGCACTTAACACTTTATCAAACAATAACATAAATCATGAAGTCAAGGAAAATATAACAAACAGGGAACTCACCTATTTAAGCAAAATAACGTCCAAAGTTTCCTTCCGGATACACCCTCAAGCACCAAGGTATCCTAATATAATCAAATGAACACATTATGCTTCAACCATCAAAGATGTAAGTGAGTCAAAGACAAGTCAAATACGTACTAGTACAAAGTATAAAGATGGTTTTGGTAGTGAAAAGAGTACATTGAAACCAAAGGACATAAGTAAAATATTTGTAAAACTTAGACTCACTTGTTAAAACTTTAAAATCGCTATTTGAGTCGAAGTGGCAAAGAAAACGTAAATACCCTAGATGGTTCGCGTGGTATACTCTCTCAAGCCTTACTCAAGTCGCAAGTATATCGACCTAGTTCTCGAGCGTAAATTTGGGCAGCACGCCCTTTGTATTTACCTATTTTCCAGCCATTTATGGCTTCATTCTTTTCCTCAATCAAACCCAAAGTCATATACAAAATCATCTCATTTCAGTAGCCATTCCATAGGCTCCATGTCATACAAGTACAAAATCAAGTTAGGAGCATGTGCGGAAATGAAGGTTGAGTCAAGAAACAAAAGACAGATTTGACGTTGTTTTGCGTAACGGACACAACCGAAGCTACGCTTGTAGGATTGGGGTCAAATTTATACCGTTTCGAAGCTAAGACAATGGCCTACAACTTTAATGAAGACCACTCAGTCCAGTTTATAGTGTATCTAAGTCAAAATCTCAAATAACAGAACCAGCATCTCACATTCGGGCTTGTTGACCGCCTTATGCGTAAATGACAATAACTCAGACTACCGAAGTCCAAACGAGGTGATTCTAGGGGCGTTGGAAAGATAAGACATATACCTACATTTCTTATGAAGACCTCCAAAGCCAAATCATGCATTTTCATGGTCAAAAATGGAAAACTCCACGAAAACAAAAATCTGGGCGCGAAACAGGGTTCATGGGTATTTCAGTCATTTCACATGGTACAGTGCTCGGATTAAGCTGAAATTTTGTAGGAATCTTGTTAACACCATTTAGTACAACTTTCATGTTTTAACCTAAGCCTTATTTGGCCTCTAACATGCTCAAATAAATCCGGTCAGAACAGGGCAGATTAAACCCTAAAACTGAAATTTGACTACACAAACTGAAATTTTTCATAGGAAATCACATCTAGCATATACAAGCTTCACTTCACACACAACAAGGCTATCAATCCATGGCATATGCTTAAGCATCAAATAAGGGCAGAAAATTCCCATAAAATTGAAAAATTACCATAATACTACTTTAAACCATGAAATCTTCCACAAAACTACCTATTTAACACTATAAACCACTACTATGCAATTATAAAAAAAATAAAGAGAGGTTTTCTTGGAACCTTACCTTAGAACACTAGAAAGATGGTAACTTAGTATCTTTCCTCCCAAATTGACTCCACTAAAACCTTTAATCCTTCCTAGCAAGAAGTTTTTATGGAGTAATTTACAATTTTGATGGTTGGAAATCAAGATTGGAGAAAGAAATTGATGTACAAGATGATGGATTTTCTCTCTTCTCTCCGCTCTATGGTTCGGCCAAGCAAGCAAAAGAATGAAGGAAATTTTGGTCAATTTTGATGTTTAGTAAAGGTAAAGAAGGTTTGGTCAAAGTCCACACCCAATAGGTTCATGACACTTGGCTCCTTTAATGTTTAAGCTTATCTTCTTGTCTCTCCATACTAATTAATCTAGCTAACCTCTAATTGTCTCCTAGCACCTTGTAAAATAATATCACTTAATACAAAACTCCAATGAGTTGTCAAAAATATATTGCACTTAGCACACTAGCGGGTCCCACATCCATAATACACTTCAAATTTAATATGAACTAACTTAAACTAGGAAAATGATTTGAAAACTCAAAAATCTCTGGAAAATCAATATAATAGGGTATAATGAAGAAAATGCATGCGAGAAAATAAAATAAAAATATTATGAAATAAGGAAGATTTACGGTCCTCACACTCTCTCCCCCTTAAGAAATTTCGTCCTCGAAATTTTACCTTCAGTTGCTTCAGACGAGTCCGGAACTGTTTGGTTATCCAACGCATAGGCTTTTGCCGGTACACTAGTTCGTTTCCCTCTTTCGTTCGCTTGTTTTGATTTGGTTCCATCCAGTCGCGGAGTACTACCTTCACGTGACTGTCTACTCGGACAGTTGCTAACTTGATGATCTCCATTTCCGCAAATCAAACACTTCCGCCCTTTTCGCCAACAATCGGTCTTGGTGTGATTGGCATTTCCACAGTAGCCACAAGTCAAGTGAGAAGCCATCTTTTGGCTTTCTTGAGAAATTTCCTCAGGTCCGATTTGGCTCCCTTTTGTAGACCTTTCATCTACTGCCCCTAATGTCCATGGTGGCCGGGTGAACGGTTTCACTTTCCGCATTTTAGAGGGTGTTATCGATTCACCCGGTTCCTCAACCACACTGGCCGCGGCACTTCTTTTCCGGGTTTGGGAGGCTTTTACCTGTGCCTTTGCGTTCTCGATTCGTTGGGCTTTCTCAAGGGCCTCTGTAAACGTATTCACTTGAACCGCCGCTAGAGCTTCTTGAATTTCCAAATTCAATCCCTGTATAAACCGTCTCACTCTTCTCGGTTCCGTGGCTACTAATTCGGAAGCAAACTTGGATAGTTTGGTGAATTTCGTTTCGTATTCAGCCACACTTAAGGTCCCCTGGCGTAGTCCAATAAATTCATCATCCCTCCTTTCTTGGACTAAAGGTGGGAGGTACTTCTCGTTAAATTCTCTTACAAAGTTCACCCACGTCCATACAGTCCGTTCTCTTTTCCACTTTGCTCTAATCACATTCCACCATGCGCGAGCCGGCCCTTCAAACTGAAACACTGCAAAGCTCACTTGTCTCTGTTCAGTTTAGTTCAAAGCTGTGAATATATTCACCATGGCCTCTAACCACTGTTCAGCGATATCCGGATCAGGCCCTCCAACGAATTTTGGAGGTGCAAACTTTTCAAACCTCTCAAGAGCCCGATCTTCTCCTATTTCAGGGTTTTGGGGTTGATTCACGGGCATTTGACCTTGTTGGTCCACCAATCTCGCTAAAATGTTTGTCATTTGTTGAATTGTCGTCGCCATTTGGTCTCTGGCTTCAACCCTGGGTCCTTGTACTGGTTCAGCTGTTGTTTCCCTTTCTTCTATTGGCTCTTGGACTCGCTTAGTCCCACGGCCACGATCACGTCCGCGACTACGTCTTCCCTCCATATATATTTTCCCCCTCTTTTTTTTTCTTTTCCCAAAAAGATAATTTAGTGAATAAATGCAGTAAATGGACGAAAGTAATCAAATTCTAGTACACCAATACACAAATAGACATGTACACACATAACACACCAGATATCGAGAGACAGACGATCAAATACACAAATTCATATCAAATTAGACAGATGATCATATGCACAAATACTCAAACCAATGTCATGTCATAACGTTATAAGGGCAAATCAAAAGTAAAGGCGATATCGTCCCAGTCTCAGTTAAATACCCCGTCTGGTCTCTCACGTCACTTACTATCCAAACTAGATATCCATTGACCTCTTGTACTCATTCTAGCCAGACAAAGCCTATTCATGGTCCCAAAATGCAAATCTCAAATACTTAACACCGTCTCAACTCTGGAGTACTCGGGCACAAGAATCTGAAATAAGACAATTCACATCTCGAGCTGGCCAGTTCCAAGAGTAAACTATCTACAATCGAGATTCCTACCTGACGTACCTATCTATGATCCTCAGATACCACGAAAAAGATTTAAAGCCTATAACATTCACAATTCAGAGCTTATGCTCGAACGAGCACTTAATCTTTCATACTTATTCACCACTTAATCCAGGCTCACTCCGCGCAGAGACCACGCGAACCTGGCTCTGATACCAACTGTGACAGCCCCACCTCCCTCTAAGGCGAACCAAAGGGTTCGGCGAACCGCCTGCCCAACTCTCGCCAGGACTCAGTCGTTCACTTCCATCCTCAATCAAAACCAGCACAAACCCATAAGAATAAACATAACAACGATCCAAAACTTAAACAAAACTTATATACATTGCTATCTCAAAAGGAAGTACAACCATCAAATATACAAAGGTTCTCAATTCACCATACAACCAGCTCGTGCCAAGCATTAGGGCGAGAACCATTACAGAAACCAAGAGCTAGACCAAGCTAGTCTATACAGAGCTCTCGTCCTTGCTCGCCTTCCCCTGTTAAGGAAAACAAAAAAAAAAGGGATGAGCTAAAAGCTCAGTGAGGTTCCAAACACATAATCAAACAATCAATCCACTACATTAAACATAGAGCATCAATAACTCAGGAAATATTTACAATGGAGAGCTATAATAACACATTCATTAAAAGGATACGAGCTCACAGGGAGCCATTCGTTCGTTCGTTCATTCGTTCTCCTGTCATTTCCCCTTATTTCTCCAATCATTTGAAAATGCATTTTTGCAAGTAAAACCCTCGTTCGTTCATTCATTTCATTCACCCCCTTCCTGGACGTTGGTCAGGCTCCACCAGAATTTAAGGTAATACTCGAGTATACCACTTTTACACCTAGGGTCACCATATCGCCCGACCGAGTCCGCTTCTGGCTCGAGACGATCGGTAACGAAGGGCAGGGCCCAGTTCAGCCAAAAGGCTTACATCATGCACAACTAACGTTTCAATGATTCAATCATTGAAATTTCACATTCATTTAGGTCGAGTGCGATAAAGTACACACTCGCCTAGAAAACTCGTTTAAAATCATTGAGAGCACTTAACACTTTATCAAACAATAACATAAATCATGAAGTCAAGGAAAATATAACAAACAGGGAACTCACCTATTTAAGCAAAATAACGTCCAAAGTTTCCTTCCGGATACACCCTCAAGCACCAAGGTATCCTAATATAATCAAATGAACACATTATGCTTCAACCATCAAAGATGTAAGTGAGTCAAAGACAAGTCAAATACGTACTAGTACAAAGTATAAAGATGGTTTTGGTAGTGAAAAGAGTACATTGAAACCAAAGGACATAAGTAAAATATTTGTAAAACTTAGACTCACTTGTTAAAACTTTAAAATCGCTATTTGAGTCGAAGTGGCAAAGAAAACGTAAATACCCTAGATGGTTCGCGTGGTATACTCTCTCAAGCCTTACTCAAGTCGCAAGTATATCGACCTAGTTCTCGAGCGTAAATTTGGGCAGCACGTCCTTTGTATTTACCTATTTTTCAGTCATTTATGGCTTTATTCTTTTCCTCAATCAAATCCAAAGTCATACACAAAATCATCTCATTTCAATAGCCATTCCATAGGCTCCAAGTCATGCAAGTACAAAATCAAGCTAGGAGCATGTGCGGAAATGAAGGTTGAGTCAAGAAACAAAAGACAGATTTGACGTTGTTTTGCGTAACGGATACAATCGAAGCTACGCTTATCGGATTGGGGTGAAATTTATATGGTTTCGAAGCTAAGACAAAGGCCTACAACTTTGATGAAGACCACTCAGTCCAGTTTGTAGTGTATCTAAGTCAAAATCTCAAATAACAGAACCAGCATCTCACATTCGGGCTTGTTGACCGCCTTATGCATAAATGACAATAACTCAGACTACCGAAGTCCAAACGAGGTGATTCTAGGGGCGTTAGAAATATAAGACATATACCTACATTTCTTATGAAGACCTCCAAAGCCAAATCATGCATTTTCATGGTCAAAAATGGAAAACTCCACGAAAACAAAAATCTGGGCGCGAAACAGGGTTCATGGGTATTTCAGTCATTTCACATGGTACAGTGCTCGGATTAAGCTGAAATTTTGTAGGAATCTTGTTAACACCATTTAGTACAACTTTCATGTTTTAACCTAAGCCTTATTTGGCCTCTAACATGCTCAAATAAATCCGGTCAGAACAGGGCAGATTAAACCCTAAAACTGAAATTTGACTACACAAACTGAAATTTTTCATAGGAAATCACATCTAGCATATACAAGCTTCACTTCACACACAACAAGGCTATCAATCCATGGCATATGCTTAAGCATCAAATAAGGGCAGAAAATTCCCATAAAATTGAAAAATTACCATAATACTACTTTAAACCATGAAATCTTCCACAAAACTACCTATTTAACACTATAAACCACTACTATGCAATTATAAAAAAAATAAAGAGAGGTTTTCTTGGAACCTTACCTTAGAACACTAGAAAGATGGTAACTTAGTATCTTTCCTCCCAAATTGACTCCACTAAAACCTTTAATCCTTCCTAGCAAGAAGTTTTTATGGAGTAATTTACAATTTTGATGGTTGGAAATCAAGATTGGAGAAAGAAATTGATGTACAAGATGATGGATTTTCTCTCTTCTCTCCGCTCTATGGTTCGGCCAAGCAAGCAAAAGAATGAAGGAAATTTTGGTCAATTTTGATGTTTAGTAAAGGTAAAGAAGGTTTGGTCAAAGTCCACACCCAATAGGTTCATGACACTTGGCTCCTTTAATGTTTAAGCTTATCTTCTTGTCTCTCCATACTAATTAATCTAGCTAACCTCTAATTGTCTCCTAGCACCTTGTAAAATAATATCACTTAATACAAAACTCCAATGAGTTGTCAAAAATATATTGCACTTAGCACACTAGCGGGTCCCACATCCATAATACACTTCAAATTTAATATGAACTAACTTAAACTAGGAAAATGATTTGAAAACTCAAAAATCTCTGGAAAATCAATATAATAGGGTATAATGAAGAAAATGCATGCGAGAAAATAAAATAAAAATATTATGAAATAAGGAAGATTTACGGTCCTCACATGAATTGAAGATGGCCTTAATTGATGAAATTCATAAATGCAGTTACCATTTTTGTGGTTCAGTGGTTTTAGTTATTTCATGAATTCTCACGAAGGTCATTTATATTTTGGTTTGATGTGTTTGCCTCCATTTTGAGATTACTTTTGTACTTGAGGGGATTTGATCATTGATGACAAAATGTATAAATGGAACTTACTTTCGTGATGGTGGATTTATTGTGTGAAATTAGCTTCCCTTTGCTTTGGATACTAATGCATATATTTGATTAGCAAAGATTAGCTCATTTCATGTTTTTATCCCTTGAACATTGTATGGTTCCGCATGCTTGATCATTTTTCCTTTTTCCTTGAATTGCATGTTTTTGTTGATTGCAAAATTTTATTTTTAAGAAATTTATTTGTTTTGATTTTGTCTTTTTCAGGGTGCAATAAGTGAACTCTCCATTCTTTCTCAAATACGGTTGGAAATTCATCACTTGGACATGGATTCGGATTGCGCAAGTTCAATTTAGCAGTATTTTCTTTTACTCTTTATTTATTTTCCTTTTCTCACATTGAGGATAATGTGAAGTTTAAGTGTGGGGGAGGAAATATTTGAACTTGCATTTTAAGGCTATGTGATGATATTTTGTGGATTTAAATGCTTAGAAATGTTGGAATTGTGTTTGAAATGCTTGTCATGTGGATAATTTGCTAGAAAATAGGTTTGTTGGCAGAGAGTTTTCATCCATTTATAAGGAGAAACTCTGTAAAAATTTTGCTAAAATCTTTTCCAGTATTTCACTATGGCCCAAAAATTCTTCAAATTTTTGCATTTTCATTCAAAAAGGGCTAATTTGTTCCAACTTTAAATGTTTAAATTCTTCCAATTGTTGAAACTTTATGTGTATTTTGAAAAGTTTAGTCCTCATTTAACTTGAAAATGGTTATTATGCAATTAGGATTTTTACATTTTAGAAAGTATATTTGGTAAGGTGAAGAAAATTATGCTTATAATTTTACATGTTTAATGAGATTTCTTCTATTTACTTAATTTTGCAAGTAAGCAATTGATATAGTCAATAAAAGCTATACTCCTCCTTTGATTTAATTTTCTATGAGGAAAAATCTATTTATTTTCTGATAAAAAAAGAAAAAAAAAGAGAAAAAAAGAAGAAAAGAAAGTAAATAAAAATTGTTCTATTCCAATGATTCTCGTACCAAGTAACCGGGAGTTGGCATCTACAAATGTCGACATTCGCATAAAAAGGTATTTGAATTAAGAGTATGCATAGCAACTTGAATAAGTGAAATGTCGAGTAACCGGAGATCTTCACCTAAAAGTGTCGATTTTCGCGTAAAAAGACATTTTCACTATTTAAGTAAAATTAGTATGAATAAATCCCTCTTAGTTGTAAAATTTTGAGAAAAAAATGATTATAGGAGGAGGAATGCTATAAATTGACTATGTGATTTGTTTATTTGTGAAATTAAGTTAGGGTGAGAGATTAAATTTAACTTGTTAAATTAGGGTATAATTATCTTTCCTTTACTTGATATTATGAGTATTTAGTGTAATTAGAACAACTGTATAATGATTATTTTCCAGGTCTTGAGGAATTAAATTTGACAATAGTGCGTATATTGTTTCATCTCTTGAATCAATGTAGTTGATTATGTGTGGATTGCTTGAGGACAAGCAATTATTTAAGTGCGGGGGAGTTTGATAAGCAACTAATTTACGTAATAATTGTATGATATTTTATATTATTTTTATTCACTTTGGGTATATTATTGGAAGAAAATGAATGATTTTGGCTATAATTGGTGAAAAATACTTTGAAGTGATTAAATGAGGTTTTTATCACTTTCTACTTGGATTTTGTGTATTTTGACAGTTTTGACACATTTTCGTATTTCGGCTATAATTTGAGCTACAATGATCGGATTGGGATGATTATTAAACCCATTTGAAGATAAGAGATAGATATATAACTTTGATGAAGACATCTGAATCCAGTTTGAAGGTTTTCCAGGTCAAAAAGCCGAATAACAGTAGCAAATTTGTATTGGTCGAAGCTGGAACAGGGCAGTGAGCAGTCAAGGGTATTTCAGTCATTTCTCAGCCTACACAGATCCAAATGAGGTTATTCTTGTTGCATTGGAAAGATAACTCAAAGGGCTACAAGTTTTATGTTTTGATCAAGAGCTAAATCAGCTTTTATCATCAAGAAAAGTTCAGTTGAAATTGATACAAAATTGGAGCAGAACTGGAAATTGAACCAAAAGTGACCAAATGATCACTGTAGCAATCCGGCCGGATTTCTGGCCGGATTGTGGTCAGAAAAAGGCTGCTCTGTATGCGGAAAACTCAATTTCAGTCCCACCAACTCACATGCGTTGCTAGACATGTGAGAAACATTCCCAGCTGTAAAAGGAAGGTGGAGGCCTAATTTCTTGACCAATTTTCATCATTAAATAGCCAAATTCATTGCAAGAGAAGGGATGGGAGACCATAGAAGAAAAATAGAGAGGAGATACGGGAGAAAGCTTGGAGTGCAGAAATGTAGCTCTTTTATCTTCCTAGTGTTT
>NC_040037.1:15630393-15744990 GCF_003713205.1 Coffea eugenioides
AGGTGTCAATCACAACCCAATTATATTGACTCCGTCCCAAACCTGTCAACTAATAAACCACCCAAACCCGTCCATTAAATTTTAAATGGGTCTAAAAGAATACCGAATTATATCCATTTAATTGTTGGATAGTGGGTTGACTCGACTCACCCATTTATACCTATTCAAAAATAATTATACATTTAAATTCAATTTTTAGTAAGTGTTAAAGAGATAAATTTGAAATTCCTACCAATCTAATAACAATAAAATACCATTATTTAATGTTAAATAACATGTGAAAAAATTTTAAAAAAATAAGTAAAATTTTAAATGAGTCATAAATGGGTAATTGAGCGTACCCAACTCATTTATTTAAATAGATATAATGGGTTGACCCAATTATAACCCGTCCAAATCACCCGTTTTAACACCTCTAAGGAGAGTATCCGCCATGGAGTAATATATTCTTCGCAACGCTAGCTTCAACAATCTATCAAAACCCTTGGCTTTTAGAAAATTGCTTAAGATATTCGGAATAGAATTATACAATACTCTATATACACACACACACTTTCGGTTAACATGTTAGGTTGGAATAAACTTGTGTAAATACTTGAAGCCTGAAAATTAAGTTATCAAGTAATCTTGTTCGAGTAAAGCTTGATTTCTTTTGACCTCAAAAGGATGGATCACTCCAACGCCAAAGATATTGCAAATCATTCCACCGTAGATGGTGATCGTTTCAAAGAGCTCAAGGCTTTTGATGATGGCAAAGCTGGTGTGAAAGGCCTTGTTGATTCAGGGATTACTAATCTTCCCAGAATCTTCATTCGGCCTCCTGAAGACCTCATCGAGGAGAAGAATATTGGCCATCTCCAGGTACAAGTTCCAGTCATAGATCTCAGTGCCATACAAGGTAGAGATAAAAGCAATAGTGTAATTGATGAAATAAGACAAGCATCGGAGGAATGGGGATTTTTCCAAGTAATCAATCATGGGATTCCACAAAGCCTGTTGGATGAAATGATTGATGGAGCGCACAGGTTTCACGAGCAAGATGCTGAGGTGAAGAAGCAATACTATTCTCGTGATCTGTTGAGAATGGTGAGATATTTTAGCAATGGGGATCTGTTTGAATCAAGCACTGCTAATTGGAATGACTGTTTGGCGATCAAATTGACGGCTTCTAACCAAGTTGAACCTGATGAATTGCCTGAAGTGTGCAGGTAACTTTTCTCATTAAAATCCTAATTTGTCTAGGAATTCCAAGACTTTGACTTTCATTTTCAAGGAAATTATCCTCTTGCTATGTAGTATTTTATTCTTGCATCGACCCCTATAAAAATTCTCATTGGTACTCATAAACCACATGGCAGAAGTCCAGTAATTGATTACGCAAGTCATGTAAACAAGCTGGGAGAAACTCTATTTGAGTTACTATCAGAAGCTCTTGGCTTGGAACTGGACAATCTAAATGCTTTGGGGTGTGCAGAATCGTGCTATTTTCTATTGCACTACTACCCACCATGTCCAGAGCCAGACAAAACTCAGGGAGTTAAAAGGCACACAGATTTTTCTTTCCTTACCATTCTTCTACAAGACCAAATTGGTGGCCTCCAAGTCTTGTATGATAACCAGTGGGCAGATGTGCCGCTCCTCCCAGGAAGTTTGACAGTTAATATTGGAGATCTTCTTCAGGTCTGTGTTGATAGAGATTTGAGATAACTTACTTATCAATTTTCCCGCTACCCCTCATGGCAGGGAGTTGATCTTCCTGTTCCGTATGGTCACTAATGTTGTAATATGCAAATTTTGGTCAGATTATCTCGAATGACAGGTTTAAGAGTGCAGAGCACAGGGTGATTGCAAACCGTATCGGACCTAGAGTTTCAGTGCCGTGCTTTTTCGGTGGTGTTTCCACACCTGCAAGGAAGTATGGTCCGCTCAAAGAATTGATATCAGAAGAAAGTCCTGCGCTCTACAAAGAATTTACAGTTCCGGAATATGCCCAAAACTTCTTCTCCATGCCATATGATGGGTCACATCGTGACATTTGGAAGATCTGATCAAAACTCATTGGTAGTCCACATGAACCATGTTGGAACTTGGAACATGTGTGCGGCTGTTCTGATTTTTACTTCTCCTGTAACAATTGTAAAACACTGCAGATAGCAGCAGTTTTCTCTTGCATGTATGTGAATCAGATGTTGGATTTCGTGAATGAGAATAGTAATTTTCCATTAACTGCTTACCAAAACAAAATTCCATCAACCAGCATAGTCTTAGCACAGAATCGTAACAAGAACGTATGAGTCATGACATTAGCGACACATTCTCGGTCAAAACAATGAATATATGTACTAACGAAACCATACATAACTTTGGTGGAGCCAGAAAACTCGATCTCGAGTTTTCTCAAAATTTAAAAAGGAGAAGTCCTTTAGCAAGTGTTTAATTGAAACCAAAAAGTGGCTTCAGCATTCCTGTAACTCGGGTCTGTAAGTGAAATTTTGCTAAAGCACAGCATCAAAAATGGAGGAACACTATTATAGACAGGGATTATACCAAGTTGAGATACCACCAGAGCGTAGAAACAGTAACAACCTGCTCAACAATCTCAGCACATATCGGAAGAATTTATAATTTATGAAATGAAGAATTTAGAGTGTGTTGACAATGTTCATGATCAAGATTTCCATTGGTTAAACTTATATAAAATCCCTCGAAAAGAGCCAGATGGATCTTCTGGTACAATTCACTAATTCGTGTCTAAGTTTATTAGCCTTGACTCACAGGACAAGAATTAGTGGTCGGCAAAATAAATAAATTAGTTAACTTGTTACGTCACTTGAAATAGGTACTTTGCATATGCATTTTCTTTTTCAAGTTCTGGTACTTAATCAGAAGCTATTTCTTTAATACGTTTTTTGCAGCCTTGAGATGTAGTTTCGACATGAGTGGGACTTTTCACTGCCTTTATTTGCAAAAGAAATCCTGAATGAAAGAAATAACAACCACATACAAAAATTTTTATGAATGTCGTGCATTGGCAAGTAGCTAATCATGTCGTAAGCGGTTTCTCGTGTTGGCCATTGTAAAATAGACCAATAGGCTCTACTAGGGGAGGTCATGGTTCAAATTTGAACCAGCACTAGACCAGAACTAGTCTAGCGGTTTGTTGAATCGAAACTGAAACTAAATTTTGGGTACCGAAACCGTAATCATAATAATGACCAAAGGTTCAAGCTCAGCTTCACCAAAATTTTGAACCGGAATTGGAACCGACGGTTTGGAACCCATTCAAACAGCTAAAAAAATATTTACTACCTAAACCTATTTAATTAGTTTAGATTTCATTATCAATAGTTAGCACTTAATACAAGTAGTTGTAATTCTAACCCAACAACCCATCATCCTATTTTGTTAGTAAGTTTATACCCCATGACTAATCTAAATCCAAGATCAATCTAAGTTAATCAACAATCAGATCTTTTTCATAAAATTTGCATCGTTTTTCTTTTTCCTTGCACATGGTAATATAATAAAACATTCATTGTCATATATTTTTTTTTAGAATCAATTTTATAACAAGTGTCTAAGCATAAATTGGAACCGTAAACAAAAGAAATCGGAACTGTAATCGGAATAAAATCAGAACCAAATTTGGAACCGAAGATTCAAAAACCGTAACCTTAACTATTCCTATAAAGACCAATTCGAGTTCCCTCTTTTAAAAGAACCGAAACCGGCGATTGTGTAACCATGGCCATGTCTATGCTTAGCTTGTAAGAGAGTTGGGAAAAAGTTAACTGAAGAAGATTTCTGATTAACTTGTAAGAGAGTTGGCAAAAGTCAACTGAAGAACATTTCTAATTATTGCGTGCCAAGAATAACATGTTGTTAGGGAGAAACACTATGTTGACCCAAAAGGTTAAAATGATAGGTTTCGATCTGGGTATCAAGCCTTTACATATTGAGATCTCTTTCTCCATTTTTTAGACCAATATGTGACACAGTTTCCTACTCATGAACCCTAACAATCTCCCCTTTTATGAGTAACTCTTAACATGGAACTTAAGTTTACAACCATTTCTTTAAACCTATTTTAATACTCGATACAAGCTCACCTTAACATCCAAAACCAATTCTCTCCCCAATTATGGGCCCACTTTCAACATCTAAATTAAATTTTAAACCCTGCCAACTTTTAACTCTTTGGTCTAATACCAAACGAACCCCCTACCAATACTTGGTGCACCTGGTCCAATATCAAACAAACTCCTTGATATTTCGATCTATCACTAAGAAGAGAATTTTATCGGTCCAACTCCAAGAAGAATCCACTTGCTAATGAGTAGGCTTAATCTAGTAACCATAAGCTCTAATATATGATACAACTTGTTAGAGAGAAACACTCGAGAGATTTTATCAAAGAACCCAATATGTCAATCAGAAACCAAACATTGATCCAAAAACTTAATCTGTTAGGTTTCAATTCCTTACCTATTAACTGCTCTTTCTCTATCTCTCAAACTAATACGGGACACAATTTCCTACTCATAGACCCTAACATATAACAGATCAAGATGTATCTCCACGACAGTAACTAGGTAACTAATGCTGAATTATTTATCTTATTTTTCTTCATAAACAATAAGTTATATCTTTTACTTGAATGCCTATCAATTTAAGCTAATTTTTCTTCGGAAATGTTTATCTAACCATTTAAGCGATATCTTTTACTTGAATGCCTACCAATTTTAATATTTTATTTCAAGAATAAACTCTTATTCAGAGTAAAACTCTTTAAGGAAAACAATGTTTGGATAGAAGATTATTTGGATTAAATTATTTAAAATAACAATGTAACACTTTTCGTATTGTAATGTATTTAGAATAATAGTGTAGCGCGTTTTTTTTTTTGCAAATCATGCTAACAAAGGACCCACTATATTAAAAGCCAATTATTGTACTAAAATAAACAAGAATGGACAAAGATCTTATGGAAACACTTCTAGAAATTAAATTAATCCTTTCTCTCTATAATCATACTTCTAAAATTTAAAAAAAACAAACACAAATACAAAATGAAACTATAGCAAAGATATTTTGTCGAAGTTAAAAGTACCCAAACGCATCACAAAACAGCATATCCTTTAATTAGGCTATGGAAAATTTGGGAACACGGCAGGGTCAAATGTTTAATAAATAAACAGGACATGATGTCAATTTACTTAAGGGGCATCTTTACAGCGTTTTGTACACAAAAGGATAAAAGCATTCGCTACTAAAAGATGCGATCTTTTTCTACAATTCGAAAATACTAAGAATAGTCAAGAGTGTTGGAAAAAAAACCAAATACAAAAGTTTCTATTTAATTGTTTCTCAATTTTATGGGAGGCAAGTTTTAGTAGTTTCTATATACAACACAAGATTTGTTGAAGAAATCAATTACTATGTAATATCCCAAGTCCCTTGAATTGAGGCTTTTAAGGAAGATACAGGAACTTTTGGGGTTGATAGTTGAAAGCTAGATAATTTTTGGAGGTTTATGGTGCAAATGGGAATGATGTTGATTTGAATTGGGCAGCAAGGGAGTCAAATAACATAGCTCATGCTTTGCACATTATGCTAAAACTGGTACTTGTGTTGATTCTCCTTGGAATGCACCACGTAATTTTGTCAAACAAATCGTACTGGATGATTTCTAATAATTATGTAACAAAATTGCCTTTTTCTATCAAAACAAAAAGGAATGGTAAGATTGAAACCCATTCCTAGGTCTCATACCTCTTTGCAAAACAGTTCCTCAGCGCGTCATCTGACAGTGCTCTCATGCCTCTTTGCAAAACAGTTCAGGGATCCCAGTGTTAAAATTATTTTCTAATATGAGTGACCATGATTAATTATATCTTTGTCAGTTAAATAAAAACTTGTAAAACCCACTATGTGATTTATTCAGCTAGGGCTTAGGTCTCTCTCTCCTTTCTAATTTTCTCTTCTTTCTCTAACTGGCTCCAATTTCTTTTTACTATTCAAATTTACAGTCTCCATGGCTTCTTCGTAGGACTATAACTTTTATCTCTTTTCTCCGGTTTGCAATCTCCATGGCTCCATAGAAACCAAAGGCGATTCTCAATCTCCTTTTTCTTTCTTGCGGTTGTTAATTTTATATTTCTTGTGTGCTAATTAATTTTCTGGGATTATTCTTTTTCTTGTTTTTCACGGCTGAGGTTAACGTTTTTCTATCAACTCTGCGATATTGCTCTTTTTTTTTTTCCATTTCAAAACACTGACCTTTTATTTTATGTTTCTTATACCGCGACATCATTTTCTACTTACATCATTGATTGGAAGCAATTCCCGCATAAAAAATGTTAAAAAGCAAGATGGCCGGCCGCCGGCCCAATCAATCAATCTATCTATTTGTCTATTTATCTATCCGTCATCATCATCGTCATCATCAACATCATCATACCATGAGTTTTGGTGTCTTTGACCGTTAGTAATTTTCTGTCTCAATTTTTCTTTTTCTATGTATGCATTTATTGATTTAATAATTGAAGCTTCATATTGTGCCCTTATAAATTCATGATCATTAGAGTTCATTATACCACGTCATATTAATTTAGAAGAAAATAACGGTTAATGAGAAGATAAAAAGTTAATTGATGATTAAGCTGAATATACTGTATCATATTGATTGAGAAAAATAATAATCTCCTCTAAGTTAAGTAAGCAACGATGATTAAGTTTTAAGGTATCATATTACTTCCAATTGATTCCATAAATGAGCATCTAAGAAAATCTTTTGCTTACATTTGAGTGGGATATTGTTTCGACCGGTCCATTGGTCTAGCAAAACAGTCCAATGAAATGAGAAAATAAAATAATCCAAGAACATTGAAAGCCCATTCCTTCTACATGAATCAAAGGCTTCAGTGTTCCCTGTGATCTCTTAAATATTGACTTCATTCCATTAGACTCAATCAAAAATATATTTGGAGATCCATTTTTTTTTGTCAATACATGGTGTATTCCAACTTTTTACCGGACTAATCACCCTGCACCTGAAATATCTTGGCCCCCAAGAGCACCCAGGCATTAAGAGAGGTTCGAACCCTGGACCTTGGGACCTAGATGGCTACCCTAAGACCAGGTGATCTAACCCCGAGGGGCATATAATTGGAGATCCATAGTGGTTGCAAATATATGCCAATCCACTAGTTGTTTATTCGCAAAAATCGTCTGACTTGCTTATTCCATAGCTATGTACTAATTCAATGCCATTAACACCTTGATTGCAGCACATAGAGAGATTAGGAGTATAGATGGGCACCCTCCATGTTTGATCTATCACTGAACTTGTAAATCCTTCTTTCTCCCTTTTTGACATCATTAATTGTTTGGCCAAATTTCAAGTGGTTGAATCTTTGTGGCATGTCCAAATACAAGTTTAAAGTGAAAAGTAAGGTACGACGCAAATTTAAGGATGTAAAAGATTCCAAGAAATACGAAACAAAACCAAGAACATAAAGACATAGGAACATGTAAAACCTTAATGAAGTCCAAATTAAGTCCATCTACGTAGCTAGATAGATAGACCAATGGCAGATTCACATATATGGATATACTACTTGATGAAGGATAAAAGTTACCAAAGAAAGGAGAAAAGTGACCAGTACTTACAATGACTGTTTGACCAATTTCTTAGGTTTTTTGTCACCTTTTTATAGTGTTCTATGCTTATTCATGGAAAACTATTATTCCCATTGAAGATTTACAACATCCAGTTCACATATTTGAAACAGAGGAAACTGCTGCTGCTATCTTGAAAAACGTTTGTAAAAGTTACAAGAGGAAACTAAAATCACCGATGACGTCATACTTAGTGTAACGTAGTTCATGTAAATAAATGTTAATTAGAACTGCTAATTATCAACTGACTTGGATAAGAAGCTTTTGATATACTACAATATCAAGTGCTAAGAAGCAGTTGATCGATACAAATCAACGTTACTATAATATCTCACGATTCTAACGACAAGGTGCCCGAACAGTCATTAAGAAAGCTGTTCGGAGCAGTTTTATGCAAAATGCACAAGATGTAACTTTGTATGCACACGGTATAATTCACTCTCAATAACGTGTAATTATAGAATAAATTTTTGTGGATCCCACATGTAAAAACGACGTACAATATGAAATCTATACCTTACATTTTTTTTTACCAAATCTTGGCCATGAATCTTCAAGAATGATTGCTTCTTGCAACCATCCTGCCCCTCCTCCCACGATTCTCGTCCAATCACGAGAACAATATTTGATGCTTAAGCTGAGCTTCATGCTCATGGAACTTGCAGGTTCCTTCTATCATTCCATCCAACACACTTCGAGGAATTCCATGATTAAGTACATGGAAAAATCCCCATTCCTCCGATGCTCGCCTTGTTTCATCATCTATGCTTTTTCTTTTATCTTCAGTTTTTATTTCACTGAGATCTATGACTGGAAGTTGTACATGGAGATGGCCAATGTTTATCCCCATAACGAGCTGATCCTCAGGTGGGAGAATGAAGATTTTGGGAACACTAGCAATACCTCCATCAACAAGACCTTTCACACCAGATTTCGTATCATCAAAAGCCTTCAGTTCTTTCAAACAATCACCATCTACAGCCAATTGATGGTTATCCATATCTTTTACAGGTCTAAATCAAGCTTAACTTATACAACGACATTTGAAGCCTCAACTGTAGGCTTCAGTCATTTATACAAGCATTTGGCTTAGTATTTTGTCATCCTAGCATTCTTGTATTCACTGTCAACAGAATCTACAAGTTTTAACTCAGACTCTAAATGAGATATGCCTAACAAATACGTGGACCCAAATGACAATTTGTCATGGGTTTAAAGAGAAACAAAACAATATGTAAGACAAGTTGTGACACCAGCAACCATATTGCCATAAATGGAATTGTTTTTTGTATGGAATCAGTGGTGAAAACAAAAGTTGTTCATTTGTCATTTGTCAAAGAAAAATTATGTCAACCCACCATGCATGGTGAAAGACTTAAAGCTAGCGTGTGAGCTGATGTCAAAAGTGAAGAGGAAGTTTTTTAAATCTTCAGATAATTGCACATGATTTTTGATGTAATCCTGTTTTTTCTTCTCTCTTTTTCTATAATCACAAGGACCTCTTACCAAACAAAAAGTTCATTGGATTTACTCGCATAATTGATCAACCTTGTTGCTTCATGCTTTTTATATTTAGACGCCATTTTCTGTTTATGTCAATGATGGGGAGCAATGCCCACCTAAAAAATTAAAACATAATAAAGCAGCCGAAAGGCTTAGCCAAATGTTTTGTGAGGAGTATAAACAAAGAGGATATGTGCTTGGATTTTTTATACTTGCCTTCCATTTTAGCTATAAACAAAGAGGGTAAACTGCAGAATATTCAATCAAATGCCAGTTCCAAGAATTCTAGCCAGGGAACCTACATTGACCATCTTCTCTATAGTGCCTAAGATTCTAAAAATCAAGCTTACTTGCCAAACTCTAATATTGCAAAAGTTTAGGATTAATGAGATTCAGAAGATTTTCATTGTAATCAGATTCAGATTGAAAAAGACCTTTTTCAGGATCTTCAACTAGTTCTGAAACAAAACTACTGTAAAATAAGCGCTGAATTCTCAGCTAGCACCACATAAATTTTTTCTTCTTTCCTCACAAGGATAACAAAAGCACTCATCGCGGTCATTTTTCCCCAGTGAGAATAAGAGGATCTCTGTGACAATCATGCTTAATCTTATCAGACAATAATACACATTTTAAGTCTAAGCACAAGATTTCACATCTCCTGAGGAATGCGTTACCATTTCATATGCGTCATTAGCTAAAGGACTTCCTTCACTAGCTATCCGACAAAAGGAGATACAAGATTTGAAGAAGATACTGAGACATGCCAATTTTAGTTAAGGGTAACAGTTCGTGTTTAGGATTCAGGTACATCTTTTCCTTCTGCTTTTCTCTTCCTCAATCTGCATAGGTTTGCCTTACTCCAAAGAGACACAATGTTACCATTGTCAATTGGACATCAAAAACATCACAACCTTGATTTTAGAACAATAAGAAGAAATATACACTGAAAGAAACATCTTTCTTGAACTTATACTGAAGTCAGCTACACATTATTGTCAGACGTGTAATACAGGACTATCTTAGATTACTACATCAGATAAAATTACCTCATCTGGGATATTGACTGCTCTAGCCATTGAGCTCGCGATTGTTTCCAATAAAAGTTTCATCCCTCCTTAATTATTTCTTAAGTACTTATAGTTTGGCCTCTTCCTCATGTCGTTCTTCTTGTTCTCGTTTCCCAGAAAAACGTGCAATTCTAGCATGATCTTCAACTTACTGAATATAGCAAAAGTTCCAAGGAAATGCAATAACTCAAGACAATTGAATCATTTACCAGGTCAAAAGCATTAGTAATTCGATTCTGTTCTCCTAAAGATTGATTTTACTATATTTAGTATCTCATCTGAGAGAGCTATACTCAATGAATAATCTCTTTTTAGACCCTATTAGTTGTAAATTTATGCCAATTGACTAGTCGTTTATTCAAACAAATCCTCTAAGCTGTTTATGTTATAGCCATGTAGTAAATCAGACCAGATAATCATCTCTACTCCAGTACTTCATTGCCACTGAAATCTTAACTCTCTCTCTTTTTTCATAGTTCTATTGTAATGCTTAAGCCTTCAAACTAATAAAGGGGAATATATAGTGTCCTCCTTATTTTTAGTTTTCATGTTTTCTACTTTTTTATCTGCTAGAAGTTGTTGTTTGTTGGCTCTTTATGTTGTAACAGTGACTATTTGTAGATTCCTTTGCAGGTGTTGGTGGAAGGAACTCTGACAAGTACCTAATCAAGTAATCATATGCAGAAAAGACACAAACACAAATTGCCTCCTGGTGCATTTCACTTCCATGAAAAATTGACAGCAAAATTTCGTTGCAGTACACTCTTCTGATAAAGTGCCTCATGTTTTCTGAACGTTAAAATGCCTCGTATGGTCTGCTTCTTACCTGGTTCTTTAGATGCTGTATTCTGGGACTTGAGTAGAGCTATTACTACAACACCCAAGCATATTTCCCACTAGCATGGTACAGCTACAGGTGTATTTCTGGATACTTTCCGACCTCAATAAAATCATTGTTTGAGCACCAAATATATTGTTTTTGACCTTATGATTGTTGAGGCGAAAGGACTTTACCACTCAAAATGATTGCAGCATTAACTAATTGGCCAAAGTTCAATATGTTTGAGCCATGTCCAAATTATGAATTTTAAGTGCAGGTGGATATAACATAAACTTTAAGGATGCGAAGTGGAATGATTCCTGACAAACATGAATCAAACAAAACCAAGAAGAACATGTAAAAAACTTAAAAAACTCCCAACAACTAATCTACGATGTTTATTAGGCCGATCGCAGATTCACATGCACCATCTACCTCAAAACAAAGGTACAGAAGTTTTTACTTGAAAAGCTAGTAACCACATGACCAATAGCATTAGTTTATTGATACAAAACATTCCCAAACAAGGCTTCTCTACCCAGGCTACGATCTCTAACTCCAGTTTCCCTGCGGGAAAATGGTCCATTGTGCATATATCAGCCCCAGCTTCCAGAAATGAACATTAAGCACCAAATGATTAGCACCATCTGCAGACTAAATGACTTGATTCGAGTCCTCAGAAGCCATCCAATCAAACACAAGAAGCCTTATGCTAGTAATGGGAATTAAACACCTAAAGCACTAGAAAAAGCAGTAATACTAGCTCTAATTCCATTACCATCCAGCTCCCAATTTCCAAACCGCAAAACAGAAAAATGATTGTCAAGATCTTGTTGAGTATCATGCTGTGGTTTTTATAGTAGACAGACTCAAGATGTATATTAGTGCTAAGGGCACATGAAATTGGTAATGGTGATATTCAGGGACACTAGCATAGCTCTACCATAGAGAAACCGATTACGTGATTGAAATTTGTTCAGGTCCCATAAGCAACCCAAGTTAAAAAGGTTGCATTTCTTTCTTCTTTATTCTAAAAAGAATGAAGAGCGGGATTAGAACACTAGACCTGAATACACTGTATAACTGGCAGTAAATCTCCCTAGGCAGTGAAAGAATATACAGGAACACATATACTCACTTGACTCCTGATCTACAGTTTACAAATATATTGACATTTGGCTTCAATCATGAACAAACATTTCAGATCATTAGGACTGAAAGCCGATACAATTGAATAAGAAAGGAAAGAAATCAGCACTTACAAGTAACACAATAATCGATAATATTCAATTCTTCTTACAGTTCTTGGCTTAGGAAATTTCAACTCCATCATGGTCATTAAGCAATACTAAGCTTTCAGCATAAACATCCACTTACAAAAGAGCTTTCACATTAGCAATACGAGGATATGTGCATGACTTGCGCTTTGGATGGTAAAGCACTAAGCCATCTCCAAATTGAAACAATATCTCACCGTCCTTAAGTAGAAAAACTGGCTTCTGGAACATTTGAAAGCTAGAGTAAGGATAATTAATCATCAGAACCATTTTAGTCCAAGACTCTTTCACACCATACTCCTGCATAATCCAAAGATCCACATGGCCATTTTGATGATAATAAAATACTGCAAGGCATCCTCCTAACACTTCCAAATTCCAACCAACATGATGCTCTCCATATTTTGGCTGTTCCACCTCTCCATACATCCCATCCGTCAAATCAAGAGTAACAATTTTCCCACCTGTACCACCTACACTCCAATGGAGCTTTCCACTCACAAAATAAACCCCTTGATTAATCAACACACCATTAAAATCCTCAATTCTTCTCCCAGAGTTCGTGTTTTGGCTATACGCATCCACCCATGTCTGATTACTTCCCAAAATTCTATATACTTTGTAATCATCATTAGACTCATCATATCCAAAACCGTATAACATGGCAGCAGCAGTCCCTGATTTAGGACCGAAGTCAGGTAATTTCTTGGATTTCCTGATAGATGGATTCCATAGAAAAATGTCTCCAAATACATAAACACAAAACAGTCCATTGCAGGAACCAAGTAAAAATACTTTGTGGTCGTAACCATCATCAAAATCTGCCATAACTATTTCGCGGTTAAAATCATGGTTATTTCCCAGGGAATTAACAAGAAAGTCATCTCCCATGATGGTTACCTGAGTGGCAGGTGCATCATCATCATGCTGATATATTGCAGCATGGAGAGGACACAGCTTCAAGTTAAACTTAAGCCTGTCATTTTGACACTTTTCGAAAGTATGAAAAATGAGCCTATGGTGAGTATAATCATGGTTCTTTGAACATTTTGTCCGATGGGTTTTGATCAATGATGGGCTTGAGATTAAAGAATTCCAAGATTTTGAAACACACCTGAATCTCAGCAGGGGTTTGACTGGAAGCCTTGACAGGATTTCAATAATCAGTTCTTCAGGGATGTTTGGGATTTCCACTGCTGGGTCTGAAACAGAAGAAGAAGATGGACAATCCATTTGGGGGGTGCAATTTTTTCTCGTGTGGCTGATGATAATCAGTTTCTGCGTCTGGTTGGGCTTCCATATTCTGTTACTTTTGAAGCTTGACGTCTTGGAGAAAGAGATATTACAACTTTATGCTAGTATTGAACTTTGGAATTCTGGGCCAGATCTTGACAAACTTATCATCTTGTTCTGATTGACGACAGACTTCAAAAAATTTCAAACAACATAAGCAATTCAACTAGGTTTGACTGTGATTTCTGCAATATTTGATTAGTTTTAATCATCACTAACTGTCATTTGGACACCGTCCAAATAGATTGTTGGTTTGGTTTAGATACAGATAGCATCAAAGGTATGCCAGAATATTCCTTTATAGTTGTTTGAATTAGCACTAAATGATAGTCATATTTAACATATTCATTCCTTTAACTTATCGTCATATTTAACATATTCATTCCTGAATTAGCACTAAATGATACTGTCCTTCACAACTCCTCCATCAATAAAAAGGTTTATGTATCGAGAGGTAATAAATGCCACTTAATTTCACAAATCAACACATGATGTTTGAGAAAATCATATTTAACATATTCATTCCTGAATTAGCACTGAATGATACTGTCCTTCACAACTCCTCCATCAATAAAAAGATTTATGTATTGAAAGGTAATAAACTAACGCCACTTAATTTCACAAATCAATAGCTGATCTAAATATGACCATCAAACTAGTAAATTTGACATCTTAGGCACATAAAAAGAAGTCCTAGAATTTTGTTACTTGTCAGGATCCTTGTTAATCATCACAACTCTGATTCTTCTCAATATAGCAGACTGATAAAACTTGATGAAGATTTTGACAGATCTGATATGACTAATGCAAGAATCAGGGGGGAACTGCAAAGCCTCGAACATGGTACAATTGTGCTACCTGGTCTTTATCTCTGAGGAACTAAACAAATTGGCAGTCCTCCAAACTCTGACAATCTCAAGGTCTCAACTTGTACTATTCAAGACATAGCTCGTATCAATTTCATTCTACATCAGTTTACCATTTTCAAAACCAAAACTTGTGCCAATTGTTACAAGGCAAACATCATGCAGAATCAAGTAAAGCGACAAAGATCTCCATTGTGCAGGCAGAAAGATAAAATATTGCTCATTGATCTAATACCAGACATGAAGAAGCATCTAAAATTACTACTGAGATAACTTGGTAAGAGATAAAAAGAACTGGTAATCATTGTAATTGAGAACTGATTTATGGTAAACAACATCCAACTTGAAGGGACAACTGGAAACTAAACCAATTTTCTTGACCTGATATCAATTGTAAGTAAGAATTTGCAAGAACAGCTTTCTCCATCAATCTATTCTGCTAGGCAGACAAGTGAACTCACCTGCAGAACAGATTTTATTTCTTAAAGAATTACAGGAATTTGACAACAAATGCAGAAAATGAGGATAAGAAAATCTCCAGCATAAGGCCTCTGGCTTGCTGCAGACACTTGGAAGAGAGGAAAACAAAAAATTCTTAGGAGAAGAGAGACTAAAGGCACATGCAATTTTTCTTTTTCACTTCTGTCTAATAGTTGATTTTACTCCAAATTATATCACTATGTAACCTCTCTGAAGATGTTCCAGTATCAGCATATGCTTTTTTGCATAGCTCAATGGCAAAATTTTGTATCAGTATGGTATTTCAGTTGACCTAAACTTTAGCATGAAAAACTGAATAGACTACTTAACCAATAGAAACTCCCCTTCAGTAGTAAAAGTTCAATTTATACTGCCAATATGTTCCATTTGGTCTTTATAAATCAACAAATAACTTAGAACCGTTAAGAATGAATAGTCAATGTACTTAAGCAGAGAGGCGGATAATCACCTCTTACAAGTTATGTAGCAGAAAATGACAAGACCGGTAGGAGATTCATGACTTACAAGTTAATAGTGATGCTGCAGAATATGAAATTGAGCTCTCTTACATTTCATGCCCTGGACCTTTCTACTCTATCAGGATTAGGAAAAACCAAGCTTTCAATAAAAGTTTTCACTTGCAAAATACTATCCAAGTTTGTAATCTGAATATATATGACTGAGTTATGTTTTGGATTGTAAAATGCCAATCCTGTGCCATTCCCATAGAGACACAACATTTCACCATCATTCAATACGAACATTGGTCGGCCCAAAATATAGTTAGGGTCATCCATTTTAGGAACTGAAGCCACTTTAGTCCAAGAATCTTTGTTATCGTCATTGGACTCGTCGTACCAAAACCCATGAAGTGAATCCCAGTTTTCTTTGGAATTAGGATTGAAACTTGGCAACGTTCTTGATTTTCTTAAGGATGGGTTCCGCAAAAAAGTTCCTCCATGTGCATTTACACAAACCAAACCATTACAAGAACCAACAATATCAACATTCTAGGATTAGGTTCCACAAAGAAATCTTTATTGCGTCCGAAGGAATTATCCATGTCCGTTGCTTCAGTCATTTGTGCATGTAATGCATGGTGCAGTAAAACCTGCTTGAACCTAAAGTAACCCTTGGACAGGGACGAGTCCATGGTACGAAAAGTGAGTCTATGATGAGTGTGCTCGTCATTGTTGGAAGATTTTGCCAGATAGGTATTAATGAAATCCCGGCTATAAATTAAAGAAATCCAAGATTTTGAAATGCACTTGAATCTCAACAGAGATTTGATTGGAAGACATTAGAGTATTTCAATAATGAATTCATTAGGAATATCTGGGATTTCAGCTGCTGATTCTGAACTAGTAAAAGAAGAGGGTAATGGTATCTGGTGAATGATTTTCTTGCTATTCAGATGCTGATGAGGGTTTTTTTCTGATTGATTCATCATCATCAGTCCGTAGTCCTTGAGGGTTTGATGGCATGCAGAAAGAATTGAAAGGTGAGTAAACGACTCCTTCAGGGGTAACCCAATACTATAGCAACTATCCAACTCTTTTTTAGGGGTTTACTGCAACTGATTAAAGTATTCAAAGAAACAAGTTTTGCACCTTTATATTGACCTCCTCCTTTTTTCACCTGTGAAGTTACACTTCGGTTGTTCTTCTCACTATTGATCTTTTTTTTTTTTTTGGGTGGTTAGTTGTATGAACTTGAATTTTTTGGTGGTTGAAATTTAACGGCCGCTAAAAGAAATAGAATTTAAGACCATAAAAGACAATTGTGTTTAAAACAGGGCATTTCATTTTTATTCTTGCCTATTTTTCTTTCCTCAATGTGATGACTAAGAAAGGAGTACAGATTTGTAAACGATAAAAGTGCACGTTGTGAGTGAGGGCTATCATATCAAGGTAACCTTCTGCAAATTTGTAGTTCCAAAAGATCCTTCTACACCTGCTTGATTTTATGTTGTTCCATGTTCCCCCAATTAATTACGAATCTTAATTCTGTGAAAAATGAAACAGAAGCCTTCACCTTTCGCAAGCATTTCTCAAAAGAGAAAAATGCAATTTTGGTATTCAAATTTTGACAGATGAACAGTTTTAATCCCCAAAGTTTGGATGAAAACAAATTTGGTATCTAAACTTTCAACTTTAGGGCACATTTAGTACTCTTGACGATTTTTTCTCAAATTGCTACTTGAAAAAGTCACGTGATAGTCACATGTCCAGTAATTATTAATAAAAAATTGCCAAAAAATGTAAATATCATTTTGATAATTTATTAGTTCTTAAACTTAATACTTAGTGTCAGAAAGATATTTTACTTGATAAAATTATTAGTCCTTAAACTTAATACTTAATATCAAAAGGATATTTTGTGTGACACTTAGTGCCAAAAGAATATTTTACATTTTTTTATACTATAGTTGCCTGACATATGACTATCACGTAATTTTTTTCAGTAGTAATTTGAGAAATATCCTGCAAGGATACTAAATGTGCTCAATAATTGAAAAATCGGGTAATATATTTGTTTTTGTCCAAAATTTGGGGATTAAAACCGCTCATGTGTCAAAGTTTAAGTACTAAAATTGCATTTTTCTCTTTCTCAAAAAGTAAAATTGAAAAAAACAGGTATGAATGATGAGACACAACTATAAGAGGGATCACCTACTTCTGGCAAACGAATGTGACACCTTAGTGCCTGGATTGAAAACCTCGAGCAATATACTTTTTCCAAAAAAAAAAAAATGAAGGCAATCGAGTTTTGATTACTTGTTATGTTCTTATGAAGTAGTTAATCATGTCTAACAATAAAATCTGAGTTTTCATTTCTACAATAGGATTGATAAAGAGAAGGCCAATCTTCTAATCTAAGTCCTCATAAAAGTCTAAAAACAGTAGAATTTTTCTTTTACTTTTGAGAAGTTTGGGAGTCAATAATTAAATGATGAGAGCAAATAGAATAAAACCAAGAATATTAGATGCAATAGAGTAGAAACTACAGAGTTCAAATATTACAGGCTGTGTCAATTCCATATAGGCCATGATGTTACTTTCTTTTTTTTCAAAAATAAAAGGTACAAAAACTTCTACTCAAAAAGACAGTGGCTGCATAATTGGAGGCTATATTCCATTCAGATTAATAAAGCCAAGGAAGGCTGCTCTTACTACCTATAATCTCCCATTCCTATTTCTCCTGGGAACATGCACTACTCTGGATGCACCAGCACATTTCCTCTATAGTCCTGCTTCCAAACGACAATAAGGAAACAAGAAGATTGTCAGGCTTGTGTTGATCATCACTGGCTTGAGCTTTATAGCACACACATTAAACACCTGGTGAGGCTTGCGATACACATGGGAAGAATAATCAAAAAACACAGGTGCAGCAGCAAATCTATCTTCATAATTCATAATACAAGCATACTTCCCCATCCTCCGACACTTGATGAATCAACGAACTTGATATGGAAGCAACGATTAGAGTGGTCTCCCAACTTTAATGTTATCATTAATTTAAACTTATTCTAGTAAAGGGATAGCTCACATGACTTCCATTGATAGGTTGCAATTTTATTATTTATTTTATTGTTAATTTTCCCTATTACCTGACTCGATGTGAATTAAATGCTGGATTCTACTCACTTTCCGTAATTTGCACTTATTTCAGGGAGTAGATAAAAAATATCACAAACACTGCTATTTTGACAATCATCGGGTAAGGAATAAAATAGAAGGCTTGCGAGGGTATTTTTTGGAAGAAGGGACACAAGCCCTCTTTGGTCATTTTGGTCGAAGTGCTCTTTTCCCTGGAGCCGCCACAAGGAGCACTACGATATAGAGAAGAATTGCGCAGAAGGAAAAGGAAGGCTTTTTTCCAGCTCGGGATCAGACCTTTTTCCCTTGTAGACTTCGGATGAAGCAGCAGGCTTTATTCTTAGTTTTCGTCTTTAGCTTGGCAGAAAGGCTTGACTTTTTCCTTGGACTTACTCTTAGCTTTGGAAACTCACGGATGTCAGGAGAAAGCATTTGTTAGCTTTGAGCTTTGACTTTTCTTTCTTTATTTTTGAATCCTGCGCATGGCAGGAGCAATGGAGAATTGCTTTCTTTGACTTTTCCTTCTTGTTTCCTTTGAGTGGCCCTGCGCTACAGATGCTAGAAACAATTAAGAAATTCAATTGTTACCTGTGACTTCCATTTGCCCTCTACTTGTTCGACGAATTGCGGGTTCCTGAAATGCAGACTAAGGCCGTGACTTTTGCTGAAATTTCCCGTGGGCTTAGTTCATCAAATATGTACTAATTTCCTCGTTCTAGTCAAGAAACGAGGGATGCTTTAGGTTACCTAAAAATTGTGAGATCGATTTAATTTAATTTTTTCCTTTTATTTATTGGTATTCGCATATTCCTTGATTGCTATGCTTATGGCTATTCAATTAATTGATTGTCTTGGATCCGGATAATTAATTGATCTGGTAACCTATTGTCAATTAAGACATTAAATCCGTAATTGTTTAATTGTCCTGAAATAGTGACAACTGGCACGATTAGCTTCGTGTCAGGAGGATACGCGGGCTAATCTGAAATAACCCTGGTAGTGTGTTATTTGGTTAGAATAGGGCTCCTCTAATACGTAAGGCAATTGGGGAATTGAATTCTACGGGCGTACCTAGGATTATTTTTCAATTAGAGCAGTGATTAACGGGCGTACCTTGATCACCGACACAATACGGAGGGGTTAACTGTCATCGCTTGTTTGGCAGTTATAACCTATTTATCAGTAAATAATTGGAATTACCTTTGCATCAATGATCAATTAGGTGAACCATTGCTGAAGTTATTTCTTGGCTAGATTCTTTAATTAATATTACCTCGATTTTAGTGAATTGCCATTTGACTTTTTAGTTGCCTACTTTATTTTATTTTTAATTGTTTCCTTGTTTTAATTGATTTAGGCCTTGAATTATTATTGCTCTGAGTCCAGTGAATTGTGGTTTAATCTCTAGTTCGTTATTCATTTTCATTTTCTTATTTAAGTTATCTAATTGTTGTCACTCCTATAAAACCACCCCCCGTGTTACTTTGAATTTCTTAAGAAGCGAATATACCCAGTCCCTGAGGATACGATCCTGCTCACCACTATTTACAGAAATTACTTTTAGTTTGAGCAAGTTTTTATTATTGCACAGGCTGACAACCTGTCATCCATTCTACATCACTTTCTATTTTTGAAACTTTATGTTTATGCCAATATCATGCAGAATCAGATATAAGACCAAATGTCTCCATTAAGTCTGAAAATGATCACCAAAACAAAAACCGCTCGTCTAAAATCGCCCATGAAGTATCTTCTTAAGTTTTCTGCGATAATGGCAGAATTTAAAAGTAAAATTGTTACAAATTGACTCCTAGGAAAAGCTCTCCTGATGACAATCTCATCCACAATTATGCTGTAGATGAGCTAGATACTACATACAGGGCACGAGGGTATCAAAGTAGTGTCTTTTCATAGATTAATGTCCTTTTCTGACAACTCATTAAACAGGAGTGGAGAAATTATATAGGAAACCTAAAGGGTGCCTTGTGGATCACATCCACTATCTGTGGCCTATAGAAAAATAGGAGCTGCAACGAATGATCAGGATCATAAGATTTCAATCTCTAGGTTGATTAATCTACCAACATGAAGCAACAACTAGAGTTTGATTAGTCAAAGAGTCTATCTAGAAATGCAGAGAAGAAGCACCAAGAACTGAACCTATGGCCTTGATGTGAACACTTATGAAGAGGGGAAAGAAATTCTTAGGAGGACAGAGTCAGCACAAAATGATTTATTTCTCATTCTCAGCATTTCTATAGTTTATTCAAAATTCTATAGTTAAGTCATCTGCCCTAAGTGCTTTGACATTTCAGGACAATCCAATCTGAAAAATGAGGAGTATAATTGCATTTATCAAGTATGACCAACACAAAGATCAAAGTGACCAAAAAACCCATGTTTTCTAATTTTCCTATATCTACAATTATGTTTGACAAAATCATATTTCAAATATCATTCCTGAATTAGCACTAAATGACTGTGTCCTCTGCAACTCCTCCACCAATATAACACTTTCATATTGAGAAGCGACAAAAGCTAATAGCTTTCACTTATTAATGAAGCTAATCTAAACATGACCATCTAACAAGTACAATTCGATTAACAATTTGTCATATAAAACAAGTCCTAGAATTTCGTTATTTATAAGAGGGAAAATCGTCCAAAACTTCCCTCACATTTTATAAAATGACTTTTTTCGTCCATCACTTTTAAAAGTATAATTTTATGTCCCTCACATATTCACATCGGTCAAATTTAGTCCCTAACTAGGTTTCCGATCATTTTTCGGTCGGAATCCATCACGTGCAAGGCACGTGATCATTTTTGAAGGGTAAATTTGTCAAATTATATTTTACATAATCTGATCTATAGTCCTCCACATTTTATAAAATAAATTTTTTCGTCCGTCACATTTTATAAAATGATTTTTTCATCCCTCACATTTCACAAAATGAATTTCTCCATCCCTCACATTTCAAAAAATGAATATTTCCATCCCTCACTAATTATGTATGTGAGGGAAATCCTAAAAAAAAAATGTGTGTGAATACATTTTGTTTAAACACATGTATATGCCTATTTGATTTTGTTTAATAATACGAATAGCATAAATATATGTATGTGTTTATTTGATTTCACTTAACAATACGAATACCATATATTATACGTGATCTTTTGATTTCATCTGGTATTAGCTAGTAAATAATCTTGCATTCATTGTCAAGTTGCCCAATAAAGCTATTTTTGGTCAAAATACAATAAGAATATGCAAATTAAGGTTCTATTGGTAAATATTAGTCATAATCATACAAAAAGAGAAGATAGCCACAAGTTGGATCCAATTACATATATGTGTTTATGCTATTATTATTAAGCAAAATCAAATAGACATATACATGTGTTTTAAAAAATGTATTCACACACATAATTAGTGAGAAATGAAAATTTCATTTTTTGAAATGTGAGGGATGAAGAAATTCATTTTGTGAAATGTGAGGGATGAAAAAAATCATTTTATAAAATGTGAGGGACGAAAAAATTTATTTTATAAAATGTGGAGGACTATAAATCAGATTATGTAAAATATAATTTGACAAATTTACCCTTCAAAAATGATCACGTGCCTTGCACATGATGGATTCTGATCAAAAAATGATCGGAAACCTAGTTAGGGACTAAATTTGTCCGATGTGAATATGTAAGGGATATAAAATTACACTTTTAAAAGTGAGGGACGAAAAAAGTTATTTTACAAAATGTGAGGGATGTTTTGGACGATTTTCCCTTTATAAGAAGCTATGAGACATCACTCATATGGAAATTACATGAGACACTCTTTAAAAGTCCAATGCAATGCATTTTCATATGTAATGCAGAATCTTTAAGGACATCACATTGTTTTCTTTTGTTTTATTCAAGAAAAGAGGGAGATGAGTACTTTCAAAACAATGCAAGTTGGAGTCACAGAACACTTACAAGATGCTTCAAAAAAAAAATTTTGTGCCCGACTCTTTGGTTAACAGTGCTTATGGATATCGTTCCTAGATTGCTATTGAATCCGCCACTTATTTTGACAAGTAAAACAAGTCATGAAAAATCCAAATTTGTATCGGCTGATTAACAAGAGATACTCATGTTTAAGTTCTGTTGTTTTGCTCAACAACAAAGTTTCTTCGACTTCAGTCTAAATGATCTAAACCAAAAGATGAACTGAAAAACCAAACTTTCTCAATTTGAATCAATTTTATTATATGCACTATTTATGAATACTTACCAATTTATTTTCCTTCAATGCAGAAAATTAGGAAATTAAGCCTGTACCGCAGCATGTTCAGACAACGGTAACCAGATACATGTTAAGCACCACCAATATTACATCCACAAAAAATTTCCACAAAAAGAAAAAAAAACTCATTGATGGTTAGACTAGCCATATCAGGTCTAACAAGGGCCAGAAGTTAAAACAGTTGCATTGTCTCTCATTTAGTTTCAAAAAAGAATTGCAGAGCAAGGCATAATACAAAGTTTTTAAACTGCAGAGTTGAATACACTGTATCTCTTGTAATTTCCTTCTCAGTATTTAAAATTTGATTTGAAACTTAGACTGACTTAACACCAGGTAAATATGTTACAAGTATCTTCAGAATTGGTCTTCATTCATGAACAAATAGCATAGACCGTTAGGAAGGAATATTACCTAACCGAAGAACAAAAGGTCAATCAACACTTACAAGTAATGCAGCAGACTAAAACATCCAGCTCTTCTATCAATTCACAGTCTGCGCCTTTCTCCTCCATCATGGTCATCAAGCAAAACTAAGCTTTCAACATACATGTTCACTCCGACAAGAACTTCCAGTTTAGTAATATGAGGATGCATCAATGAATTACTTTTTGGATTGTAAAGCATCAAACCTGGCAGGTTTGATAAGTAGTAAAACAGAATTTCACCATCGTTTGATTGGAACACTGGTTTGCAGCTACACAAATAGCCAGGATCACTAAAATTAGAAATCAAAACCACTTTAGTCCAAGATTCCTTGACACCATAATCCTTCAAAATCCAAACTTCCACACGACTACTTCGATAATAACGGACAATGGAAAGGCATCCACCTAATACTTCTAGAGTCCAATCAAAAGTTCCCTCCCCGTATTTTGGCTGTTCAACCTCTCCATATGTCTCATTCGCCAAATCAAGACTAAGTATTTTCCCCCATCGACCAAATCTAGGAGATGTGCTCCAATGAAGCTTCCCATTCACCAAACAGAACCCATGATAGAAAATATCACTATTAAAATCCTCAATCCTTCTCCAAACAGCGGCATTGCGACTATACACATCTAAACACGTCTGCCCAATGAGACCCCTAGCACCATCTTCATCAGTTAGTATGCCAAATACTTTGTAATCATCATCGTACTCATCATACCCAAACACATAAAAATAACCATCATCATCATCATCTGGTTTAGGACCAAAATCGGGTAATTTCTTGAATTTTCTAATGGATGGGTTCCACAAAAGAACATCTCCAGATACAGTCACACAAATCAACCCATTAGAAGAACCAACAATTTGCACATCATGGAAATTATCCGTCCTAAAATCAGTCTCGACACGCTCTACATCTCCGCCACGGCCCAGAGAATCAGACAGGTTAGTCGCCTCTACAATGGGTGCATTACACAAGACAGGTGAAAGATCACAGTTCTTGAGCTTGAACCTAACGAAATCCTCTGCCAACTCCTCTCTAGTACGTAAAAGGAGCCTATGTTGATCATAGTCACTCTTGTTAGCAGATTTTAACAAGTGGGTCCTGATGAACAGTGGACTAGAGATAAAGGAAAGCCAACACTTTGACACGCACCTGAACCTCAATATTGGCTTGACTGGAAGCCATGTAAGGATCTCAATGATGACTTCATCAGGAAAAATGGCTGAGATTTGTTGAGCTGCTGGTTCTGAGGTAGAAGATGAAGAGGGTTTCTCCATAGTCTGCAGATTGGACTGAATGAACTATGTGAAATGAACGGCAAAAGTGAAAAGCGTGAATTCTTGGGTTTTTATGGTTGTGGAAGAATTACCTCAAGTACTGGCCAATAAGATGCTGAAACGTGAAGATTTTTTTCAACCTATTACCCACTGTGTAATGTCCCGCATTGTCCAACCTCTTGAATCTGGTGCAAGAACATCTGACAACAATGTTAACGTGTCCACAATTCTTGGAGGACAACAACTTTTGTGACTTGGATTTGGTGATCGGAAAAATGGTCATTTTCGTCCCTGAACCTTTTTCCAGAGTCGATTTAGTCCCTAACTTTTATTTTTGGCCAATTTAATACATAAACTTAATTTTCGAATCCAATTAAGAACTTATGCAGCGAGCCACCACCTAAAAGCAATTTATCTCCTAATTTAACATTAAACAAAGGCATTTTTGGAACTTCAGGTATGAAGCGTAATCAAACTGAGTAAATTAAAAAAATGGGAAAATTTCAAAAACCTCTCCTGAGGTTTCTGACCGTCTCACTCTCCTCTCTTATGGTTTCAAAAATATCACAAACCTCCCCTGAGATTTAGGATTTTATAACAAAATCAGTCTATGATGTCAAAAGTGAACATAAAAAAGTGTTTTCAGGAAAGAGAGGGAATTTTGTTTTCAGAAATGCCCCTGATTAGTGAAATAATGAAAACTAATAAAAATCAAAAATAAATTAGAAAAAAGGGATAATTTCAAGTACAATATGTTATTCATCAATAATATTATATCAAAAACTTTTACTAGATGGTTATTTGTTTCAATTGCATATTAAATTAACCATTAGTGCTTAAGAGAGTGCATTAAATATTTAATAGAGAGGTAGTTTATTTCAATAAGTAGCATGTATATAAATACTTAGTGAATGTACAATCTGGTTGAAATAATGTACACCGTGTTATCGACCAAGTACGATGCATATAAATTGTTGAACATGCAGTTATTTGTTTACATACATATTGCAATTAGTCATCGCAGTAATATGCATAGTGCAATGGTATGTATACATTTGAAATGGTTATTGGTGCTTTAACCCACTTGTGCATCTCCTTACAAGCTACAGTGGGTATGTAATTTTATCTAAATCACTAATATTAATTTGCCTATAAACACCTTATACGGGGTGATCTAAAAGGTACAATTAGTTTACAAATATATACATTATGTTAAATGTTAGTTACTTGACTGTGTATATCTATAAAAGGTAGTGTAATGGTATGCATAAATTTGGAATTGTTAGGTGTTAAAAAAAATGTACATCATGTTAGGTGTTAGTTATTTGACTATGTATACATGTAAAAGGGAGATTAGATATAGCGTAAAAAAAGTAATTACGTGAGTTGGAATGTATTTGTCCTGATAATCACGAAACATTAGCTGACTTGTGAGGGTATTTACGTCTTTTTGGCCAAGATGATGTAAGAAATAGGACCTAAATTTTGACAGGGGAGGTTTGTGATATTTTTGAAACCACAAGGGAGGAGAGTGAGACTGTCAGAAACTTCAGGGGAGATATATGAAATTATCCTTAAAAAAATTATTAGTATTTGGGGTATTTTTAAATTTAAAACTTTTTGAAGGGATTTTTAATATTTTTAATTAACTTCTTAATTCTTCCTCTGCCTCCTTCCTCCTTCCTCCTTGCTGCCACTGCCACTGCCACCGCCTCCCCTTCCTTCCTTTCCTTTCTTGTCGACTAATTTTCTCAGCCACCCCTCTTTCCCGTTAACCCTCCAAAGATGTGATGTCTAAGGAGATCAAGTACTTTCAAGTTTCATCTAACATCAAATGGATGCACAGTTCAAGAGAGCGGCGATCACCCTGCATAGCAGTTAGTGTTGGGCCCAACCTGACCTCTTGACTGGAAGCTGCTGCTGCTTTTGTTGGCCGCCTTTCCCAGCCGATTGGCCTGTGGTTGTGGGGTTATTCCTTCTTAGTCTTTCATTGCTTGTCTGCTACAGAGGCTTCAGCAGAAGCAAGACAAGAAGAAGGTGCCGAATCACAATTTTTCGAATGCCGAATCAAGACAAGAATGTGCCGAAGCCGAAGCCGAAGCAAGACAAGTCTTTCCGTATCAAGTCTTTCCGAATACCGAATGCTAAATCAAGTCTTTCCGAATCAAGTCTTTCCGAATGCCGAATGCCGAAGCAAGACAAGAACAGCGCTGGCTGCTCTTGACAGGTTTGTTCAAAAATGTATTGGGAGTGAGATTCTCCAAGGTTTTGTGGTTGATGGGCTTGTTCAAAAATGTACTGGGAGTGAGACTCTCCAAGGTTTTGGGATTGATGGGTTCATTTAAAACCGTAATGGGCGTCTGAATCTGGGGTGGTTTTGAAATGGTTTGCAATTGAACTAGAATCATGGGATCTGTAGTGGTAGAAATTTATGGACCTCAAACGTGGGAGAACAGAAGGTGATCTAGCAAGCTTGGGTTGTTGAGGATGAAGATCATTTTGGGAGTTTTGCTGGTACTGATGGTTGTGGTGCAGTTTCTGGCTAGCTAAAGTCGAAGTAATTGCAATGATACCGATCATGAGATTGAGGAGAACAAAGAGAACAGCAGGAGTAAACCAACTGTTCATGGATGCCTAGATCGAAGGTATAGTGATTGACACAGATTCCTCAAACATCGTGCAACTTTTGTTCTTCAGAAATGGAGGGCTGGAATATTGGGGAACCCACTCGCTTGCATTTACAGATTTCCTCTTGTATTTTCTCAATTACAATAATGTAAACTCAAAGGTGGATGAAAAGAGAAGGATAAGAGGAGGAAGAGAAGGTGGGTGGCTGGTGACGGAGGTTGACAATGGAGAGGAGATAATTTAAAGTTTCCAAAAATGCCCTTATTTAATATTAAATTAGGAGATAAATTACTTTTAGGTGGTGGCGCCGTCACAGGATTCCTTAATTGGATTCGAAAATTAAGTTTATGTATTAAATTGGCCAAAAATAAAAGTTAGGGACTAAATCGACTCTAGAAAAAAGTTTAGAGACGAAAATGGCCATTTTCCCTTTGGTAATTTATCACAGTTCACAGACAATTCTGTCTATGGTAGGCACGCTTTGACGGTGCCCAATGTAGGAGCACAATGTGAGCGAGACACGTGTTAAGAACATTAATTGTGCTCACATGCAGGAGAATAGCGGTAGTGGAGAGAGAAACGGTCTGGACCAAAGCATAAAAAAAAAATTTTAAAATGAAAGTCGTGTGAAGATTTTAATGGGACAAATACGAGGAAATCTATTATACTAGTAATTTACTAGTCTGTTTGGATAGGTTATTATTTGGAATAATTACTGAACCATTTTTTGTGATGTGAGATAAAAAAGTGATTGGAAATATAAAAAAGTGGTTAGAAAATGTGTTTATGATGCAAGCAAAATATAATTTGAGATAATTTCACTATCCACCTGGAATTATTTTACTATCAATAAGCTTATCAATAAACCAACTTATCAATAAGCTTTTTTCTAAGTAAAATTTACTATATTTACTACTTTTAACGTTTCCCTTAGTTGCAAATGACAAATAGCATATATATACTTTAATGTGTGTTGTTTCTCAAGGATTTTGAATTATTTTTATTTTTAAATTAATTTCAATTAATGTCATCTAATGATTATAGTTTGTTTAATTTACATGTTAAATCCCTATATTTTAGGTGGGAAATTTTTTTTCTTAAATTACCTTATCAAAAAACCTATCTTTATTTTAACATTTCTTTTAGGTAGAAAAGGCTTAGTTTAATCAACTTATCAATAATTCTTTCCAACTTAGTTTAATGTTTTCCTTAGATCAAATGACAAATAGCATGAATTGTCATTTGTAAAATTTTTTGTATATAAGATTTTATAAATTTAAACAAATGGTTTGACAAGCTGATAAACATCAATGCATGAATATCGTAAAAATGCAAAATAACACATTTTTTCCTTCAATTCTGTTATACAAATAGAGAATTTTACTTATTGTCTTATCTTTATATATATATATATATATATATGTATGTATTAGAGGGAGGGTTTTTTATTAGAAACCTTCACACATCTCCAAAATCCGAATCCCTTTTCCTAGAATTTTACATTTATTTTAATTCACACATATTGGCTCCACAATTTGGTACAATCAAACCATTTCAAATTCTTTTGTTTGTTACCAGTACGCAAACTAACTTCCCACTATTTCCAAATCCTTCCTATGTTTAGTTGACCTTTACTCACAGTTTCAAATTTATGCAAGACTTATCTAGATCACATCTACAAAATTTCAGATTGATAACATAAAATTTAATTACAATTCCCACGACTCTGTAATAACAAACTATTACGTTTGTTGGAAAAAATATAATAACAAACTAATAACACAAATCATTTATAATTTTAGTGTAGACCCCTTTAAAGAGCTCCCAACTTCCCATCATTTTTTCTTATATTGTGATTTATTTTTAATTAGATAAATAACTTTCAATCTTTGAATTATATACTTACCATGTATGCAATTATGAGTTAGTTACATTTTCAAAATATTAACAACATCCAAAATACTAGCACAATTTGAAATTACATACTTATCATGTAGGCATATATGAATGAGTAACATTTCCAAAAATATTAACAAAACTTAACATACTAACACAATACCACACTTATAAATGATTATTGTTAATAAAGAAATAATATTTGAAATCCTTCAAATCAGTATCAACAAAATGAAAACAATTTATCAAATATAACAAATAAAACTTACTATCAAATTCAGAAAAGAAATAACATTTACTGCAGTCATTCTTTTAGGTAATTCCAACATAAATATGTATTAGTACTTTTAGTAATTCTAACTTAAATATGTAACTGCTGTTTAAACATTAAATTAGAATGCCCAATTTATGAACTTACAGTGATATTTATATTGTCTAAAGTTAAAAAATCAATAGTCATTTAAAATTTTGTATAGACCATATAAGTTGTCTTTCCAAATTATAAAGAATTCTACAAAAATTCACAAAAATTTCGATTCTCAAAGAATTCTAGCACATTAATTATTCCCGAAACCAATTCGTCTCTACGCTTAATTCATGCGTGTGGCTTCCAATGTTCATTTCCCTCACAAGTCCACTGCATTAATCATCGGTATACATGTCCATCTCTGAGGACGTTCCTACGGTAAGCACAGATCCACTTCATTAATCCTGGTTTAAGGATGGAAGAATAACTTTGGAGTGGTTAAATGAACCGTCAATGGTCACCACCAAGATTTTAAGTCCTGGTCGTGGGTAAGAGATCAATAATTCAAATATTGCCTCTCATCGATCACTATTTGTGACATGTTATTTTTAATAGTTTCCTTCGATGATGTTTCTTATCGATTAGGTTTCCTTTCCTTTTAAAATCGGATAGAGTATATTATGGAAATATTATCGTTGCGGCAAGAAAAAAAAAGAATGAACTGTCAAGATTAGTGTCACTGTCAGGAGAGATGATTAGCATCTGATGGACGAATCTCTATTGGTTTCTTTGCTCTAGGTTAAAAGATGTATTAGAAGATTAAAAGTTTTTTTGCTTAGAAGAGGAAACTGGAGAGGAATTCAGCAACAGGGGCCAATGTTGGGTTTAAAAGGAAAGAGGCTAACAGGCCAAGAGTTCACGGGAGGCCTTAGTTGGTTAAATTTGGACTTAAAGTTTTTCTTCCAGGAAATAACAAACAAGTCTTAGCCAACGCAAGTTAGGTCAATTAATAAGGGCCAATTATTTCTTCACAAAAATCACTGTTCAAATTTGGCTACTGTCATTGTTTGTGGCTTGTCACTGTCAAATTTGGCTACCATTATTTTCTTGCCTCTCACCAGCCACTATTTGTGGCTTGTCATTTTCAGTGGTTCCTCCAATAGTGTTCGAATCGCATTACCGATGTGAGAATTGTGTTGATAAATGATCCATAAAATTCCCCGTAAACTACTATATTAAGTCTCGAAGGCATGTCTAGTCTAGGAGTAAGTAAAAATACATGTTAATTTGAAAATTCGCCATATCTAATCCTGTCCAATTCGAAAAATAGGGTACCCAATTTGTATTAATTGATCGGATTAGTCGGATACTCATTTATATGTAGGCCATCCAAAAAATAGAGTATCCAATCTGCATTAATTGACCGAATCAAAAGAGAGTCGGATACCCATTTACTTGTGAGTGGGTTAGAATCATAAGATTGAGTACCGGCAGGCACCCGCCCAGATCCGTTCCATATATATATATATATATATATATATATATTTATATATATATTATTTATTTATTTTTATATACATATTACAAAATAATATTTTTAGTTCTAACTAAGTAATTTCATTGAACAAATTATACTACAAGTATGAGAGACTATAGTCTATAGTTTGTTTACAAGATTTATTTATAGAAATCATGATCTTATGTCTTTTAGGAAAGATTTTAATTGATATGGAAAATATATATATTTTTAAAAAGGTGCTACCTATTTTAAATGTCATTGATTTTGAAATCTTTTAATTTTTTTTCCTTTTCCTTGTATTCTTTTGCATGTTTGTTTCTTGGCATGAGACTTTTTTTTTGGAGAAAAAATCTTTATTAAATTTTAGATAAATATGTAAAATATAAAATTAAATCAATATAAATCATTTTTAAAAAAGATAAATAATGAGTAGGTCCTATTGACCCGACCTTTTTTCAGTAGGTATCCGATAATCGGGTATCATCTGATATGCAGGACGGATAAAGATAAAAAAATGATTGACTCGCAAGATGTAAGTTAGGTCAGTCAAATAGTGTATTGGATGGGGTATGTGACCCATGCCAACCCCTATCCTCGTCTATAATGGTGACCAAAGTTAAGGACCTCTGTAAATGATAGTTCTGAGTCTTGGAAGTATGTTCTGGTCAATGGTGGTCACCAATGTCAAGCCCACCTAGAGTGAGGGTTTCTAGGTTTTTTTTTTTTTTTTAACCCTAGTTGTATGTGAATATCATCTTAGGCCCAAAGTTGGGCTTAACTGATGGGTAAGAAAGGCGTCAAGTGTCAATAACTATCAATGGTAATTTTGGTCTACATCGATACAACATTTTAAATTAGACATGACTACAGTTTCAAAATCGTGCAGTTTCAATTTAAAAATCGATGGCTCCAATTTTTTTTTTTTAAAAAGTATAGCCTTGTTATAGGGACGATTACGATTACAGTTCTTGAACCTCCAGTTTCGGTCTCAATTCTATTTCGGTTACGATTTTGATTTCTTCTGATTACGGTTCCAATTCTTTTAGTTATGCTTAAACCCTTGTTATTATAAAATTAATTCTTAGAAAATATGACAATGAATGTTAAAAGAAAAAATTCTATTGTATTATCATGTGCAAGCAAAAAGAGAAAATGATACAATGATACAAATTTTATGGAAAAAATCTCATTATTGATTAGATTAGATTGATTTTGAATTTAAATTAGTTATGAGATATTGACTTACTAATAAAATAGGACAACGAGTTGCTGGATTAGAATTGGAGTTGCTGGTATTAGATACTAACTATTAATATTAAACTCTAAATCGACCAAATAGATTTAAGTAGTAAATATTTTTTTAGGTTGTTTGAGCGGGTTATAAATCGCTGATTCCTATTCCAATTCAAGATTTTGGTAAACCTAAACCTAAATCTTTAGTCACGGTTATGATTCCGACTCCGATTTCCAAAATTTTATTCCAATTCCGATTCAAGAAATTGTTGGGCTAGTTTCAGTCCGATTCCGGTTCAAACATGAACAAATGGCCAGCCCTACTCTAAATGCCCAATTCTATTAGCCTTTTCTTAAAATATTGGCCATTGCATATTAAATATTAGAATCCGTTCTATGTTTGTTATGGATTTTGTTTTTGCCATGACAGTGTGTTAATAATTATGTAAAAGGTTTCCAAAAAATAAAAAAGAAAACCAACTAAATGATCACCCCTTTTTTCTGAGGTGGAAAAGAAACTTTTTTATTTTGTTTTGTGGGTATAGACGGGACCGTTCCCTATTCAATATTTTATAACACAACTCATCCTCAATTTATTATATGTTGAGATTAGATTGTTTAGGAAATCTAAAGGTGAAAAAAGATAAACAAATAAATAACTATACTAACATATAAAGAAACCAAAATAAAATAAAAAATTAGTTTGAAACTCCAAGAATTAGAGGTTCTAAACTCAAATTCCCCTTTATTCACCTTACTTATTAAATCCAACCCTTCCCCACTAACTGAAAAGAAAAAACTTAAAATAAGAGTAAATGCAGACGATGCCATTTAATGATAGTAATGAACAAATACCTTCATCAAGAAATCTCAGAAAAGAAAAAAAAAGGCTGTAAAAAGTAATAAATTCTTTTGGTTCTCCAATAATCCCAATATTTCGAATTATTTATGAAAATAATGCATTTGCCTTTCTTTTTGGCATAAAATTAATAACTATTAACATCTTTCCCCAAAAAAACAAAATGTTAGTAAACTATACTCTTCTTGAAAATGAGAATATGAAGTTCTAAACCGTTTTCATGCCTCTTCTAGTTGTATTAACTCTCTCAAGAACTTTCTTGATTGATATGTCAAATGCATCTTCAGAAGTATTCAATCCAGAACTTGGATCCACATATATGACCTTGGGGATCAGTTTTATTACCTCCTCCTGCATCTTTACAACTTCTTGTTCTGATTTTTTTCGCAATACCTCTTCTATGCTTGTCTTGCCTTCTCTGATATCACTCTCTGGAATGAAGACCGAATAATCTGAGTGATTCTTCGGCAAATATGATACATATTGGCCATATGCACCTCCCGGATTGAAGAAAACAGGAATGCAGCCTCCTAAGATTGAGTCAAAAGTTGATCGTCTAGTGTACGAATCCCCCGTAGGCTGCAAGCAGAATCTGGAGTTCAGGAATATTTCCATCACACGACCTGGATCATAGCAGTCATTCGAACTGATATTGCAATTCAACAACTTGCATTTCTCTCTCGAATCCAAGCATTGCTCGATAATCCTACCCCGAATTGAACCTTGCGTATTAGGGCGTGGTGCACCAACAAAAGAATAAAGGTATGGCCTTTTCTGCTGCTTGATCTTCTTCTGCCATGCTTCTACCTCTTCTTGACAGGTTGGATGGAAATAAGTAGGATATGGAATTGCAATGTCAGTAGGGCTCCAGGGAATTGATTCAATTGTCAGGACAGTCATATTTTTTACTTCAGACAATAGCATTAGATTATTACCCCAACCCGAACTCTTGTTTGTTTCTCTCCTGAAATCCCAAATTATCCTTCCTGCAACAAAAAAATGGTCTTTTCCCCACATGGTTTTCCATTCAGGTTGCTTATTGATCCAGTCAGAAAAATCAACACCAGCTGCATCTCTCGCGGATATGTTACTTTCCCAAAGATACCGACTAACATCATGACCTGCATAGAATGGCACATAAATTGCAGATGCCAACGATGATTCATTGGTTAAGCATTGGTATTTCTTCATTCTGTTGTGAAAAATAACCTCTAGCGAGAACTGATCTGTTGCATACCAACTATGTTCTTGCAGGATGTCCCTGGAATTCGAGGCCGCAGGACCGAAACCACCATTCATCACACACTTGCACATATCAAACCACTTTATCAGGGAGGAATTGCAGTTCTTGATTATGTCAACATTGAATCTACTAGGAAGATCATGGATATAAATATATCGACCTGAGCACGAATCGAGTACACCATCTCTCTTACCATCAGGTAGATTTTCCTTGGTTTTTCTGATGGGAAATAAACTCTTAGTTGGAAGGGAAAAAGTGGATTTTCCAGAGATGGGAAACGGAGTGGAACTCATTGTCAGGTCAATCAAGGATGAATAATGGCCTGAAAGCATTAAAGTACAAAACACCAACCAAGTCATGAAAACATACAATAACTCTTTGTTTCTGGACTTGCCACCAACTGTTGATTTCCCCATAGTTTTCTTCTTGCAGGGTGTCATGCACACTTCTTTTGCCTCAGAGCCTCTTGAACTTCTGATCAATGTCAAGAATTCATGCAATAACAAGTTCGATTCCTCAATATATTCAAATTATGACTTTCTGAAGTTAAATTTTGCAGTATTTGTGATGGAGATTATCTCTTCTTTTCGAGGATCCTTTTTGCTTATTCCTTGTTGAAAAAGTTACATTATGCGTTGAAATTTGGAAAGTTACCACAATTCTATTAGCTAAATAGCCTCTCCAATTGACTTTCCTTTTGGAAGGTAATTTCCTGCTATTGTTCCCTTCGTCCACAAATTAGGAAAATATTCTGGCTCTTAGCTAACAGCTACAAAGTTTTCTATATAGAAAAGTGTAGAATCAAGAAAGCAAATATTTTGGTTCGATGCCCTTCAAGTATTTCTTTTTCTTTTGCATTTTTTGGTTTCCAATTTCTTGCTTCACTAATGTAAAGGACATCTATTTATTGCATAGGATTCAAATCTTTAGCAAGGAGAACTTTTGCAATTGGTTGTTAGTTATACTACTACTACGTGTTAAATAAATAAATAAATAAATAAGGTTTCATTATACTGCTATCCCACAAAGAAAAAAAAAAGAAAAAGTTTCAAGCCAAGAATTTTTTTATGTAAAATGGTTTCAACTTTCCAAATAGTACATAATTATTCGTGCTAATCATGTTTTGCAGCTCAAAAATTTTTTTAAAGTTTAAAATTGAGTTACTTGTTGCTTTGACCTACAACACAGAAGGGAAAGAACAGAAGATGCACTCGCATAATTGAAAAAATAATAAATATTTAACAATTAGCATGCAACACTCAACATAATACGAGTAAGAGTTTGCCTAACGAGGTGTACATTAAGATAAGTTTCAAACATTAATTTTATGAAAATGCGTTTAAATATAACAGAGAACAAAAACGGTAAGTAAGTGCACTCGCATAATAATTTTGGTATAATACATTCATATTAGGCACAAAAAAATCTAATAAGTAATAAGTAACTAAAACTAATAAGTAAATTTGTGAATGGTTACACTGACAATAAAATTGGACATTAAGTATTTTCCAAATATGTCAAATCCAGTTCATATAAGCACACATAGAATAATATCATGCATTTTTTTTGGAAAATTCACAAGATATATGGGCGTTTAGGATTGCGGTAGTTTATTGAAAATCAATCGTTTAAAAATTGTTAAATATATTGTTTGAAAATATAATTCAATAAATATACTTATTGTATTGGATAATGTGTAATTTTAAAAATTTTAAAATTGTTTATCTCTTTATTTGTTCATAATATAGAATAAGATGATTAAATTTGATATTTTATTTTTTAAATCACAAAAACTACTCTAAAAGCACCAAATTTGAACTTTTACTAAAAGCGCTTTTAACTCCAAAATCTCTACTCCTAATTTTATGAAACGCTATTCACCAAACATTTTAAAAGTACTTTTAATACCTAAAAGTATTTTTTTTTATCAAAAGCAGGAACAATTGGAGTGACAGTTACAAATCTGTGCATAAAAGAAAAGGTTAGTATCACTTACCTCTTTAACGTTTGGTGTCACTATCAATTTCCCCTTAACGTTACCTTTTAGTCACTTTACCCCCAAGACTAACGGTCAAACTTAACGGAGTTTGTTAATTAAAGTGAAAAGACATGTTTAGCACTTATAATTACTATCACTTTACCCCCATAAACTATAGTTTCACTATCAATTTACCCCATAGAGTTTTTTTTTAAACAATTTATCCCGCCATTAAACTAACTTAACAAGTTAAAAAATATTAGAAGAAAATACCATCCTCTTTGTATAATAAAACAATAAAAAATTTAGAGTGACTCTTCTCCTTTTAGTATTAAGACAAAAAGTCAAAGTATTAATCTCTTTTTTATTGGCAATGTTATTAATATTGAAAAAAATATAAAGAAGGGGACGGAGAGGAGGAGGGAGAGATAGAGAGAGAGAGCGCTCAATTATTTTTTCAAAAAAAATACAAATAAGAAAGAATTAAATATTTTTATTATTTTAAAATTATTTTATTTTTTGTATTTACCACCCAATTCCAATTTTAAAATAACACGCTAATGTTAGACTCTCTTTATTTTCTTTCTTTGTAAAATCTAATTTTCTATCTCCTTCTTTTCTATCTCTTTTTCTTTTTCTAGTTTTAATAAGTGTGTAAGAAGAAATTTGAGAAAACCCTTTTATTTTTATATTTTTCGATCTCTTAAAATGAAAATGAAAGGAAGAATAACCATTTCAACTTTTTCATTTTAAATTATATATAAAAATAGGTAAATACATTTAAAAAAATTTTACCATATTGGTTAGATTAATAATGAGGTAAAATATCTAGAAAATAATGTTAGGGATTAAAGTGATTGTATTATTATAATTTAAAAGGATAAAGTGATAATAATAATATAGTAATACTATAGAATAAAATGGTACTTTTGTACAAAATTTTTTAATATTTTAAATTAAATTATTTATGGAATGAAATGACTAAAAAATAATAATGTTAAGGAGTAAACTGATAATAGTAATATAGTTCAAAGAATAAAGTGATAATAAGCTCGTAAAGAAATTTTTCTTTACCAAATTTCATACTTCTACTACGTATAATATCCACAAATGAAGGGTCCTCCTCCAGCCCCCCTTAAATAAACAAACAATCAATCAAAAGCTTCCAACAACTTCCATCAACTCCACGCATTTGATCACATTCGTCTGTCACTCTCTCGCAGTCACAGGTCTCGAGACTCTCAACTCTTCCAAGTTCCAAGAACTTCCATCCAACTCCAATAATAATCATTCACATTATTGATTACCACCCACATCCCTCATGGGTATTTGTACTGTACTTACACCTTTTCTCACTTCATCACTCAAAGAATAATACTACTACTCAAAAGTACTAATATCCCCATAAAAAAAAGTCGAGAATCTTGATCAGGAGCTTTTCTGATACTCTATTATCTCAAAAGGGTCGTTGATTTTACCGCTGAATAAACTGTGTTTGTAGTGATTGTGGAGTTTGGAATGGATTCTATGCGTGTTTTGCACTGCAATTCTGTTCCTTTTTCATCTTGTTCTGGTTCAAATAGGAGAAGGCAATTCAAATTTGCTCAACAGCAGAGGAAGCTGGAGGGGCCGAAAAGCTTGCAGCTTTTGAAGTTCTTGAAGCCATCTTTGTTGATTTCAGGGGTCGATAGGAACTTCGGTTTCCCCATGGATAAAAGGTCGTCTAGAATTCTATCTGGGGTCTCTTCAGTTGAAACGAGCAGGTGATTTTGTACAGAAGTTTTTTTGTTTTGATTAATTTTGTTAATGTGTTTATGTATATTATTTTTCCTACTGGGTGCTTGGTACTTCTAAGCATTAGGCATTTCCCTTTTTTTTGGGTAGAAATGAAGTGTTTATATCAGTTAAATTTCTGAATCAGAATCTTGCAAGTATAGCTGAATCCTTTTTCTTTTTGAGCTTTAGTAGGTAATGAATTTGAAGGATCAAAAAGGGTGGCAGCATTGTTATGAAATTGGTAAAAAAAAATTAATTCTTTTAATTGCTTTACCTTTTATTTTCTCTGAGATTTATTGGGATTTTGCACTGATTCTGTGGCTGCAAGAGGCAATTATATTGGCATTACATGTGTAATGGTATGTACTGCACTGGCTAGCCTTTTGAGTCCACAAAAATATTTATGAAGGTGTCTTTATCTATGTTAATAACGAATTGAGTATCGTAAGGATGGTTGCCAATTAAATATTTTGATTACTGATATATCATAGAGGTGCCCGGGGAAAATGTGCAAAGCAACAAAGAAGCACTTGTTAAATATTTAGAACTGATTTTACAGGAAAGAAGAGAAGAAACAGAAGAAGACAAAGCAATCTAGGCAAGGCCAAGAAAAAGTGCTGATGAAAGTTTTGCTTAATCACCAAGTTGAATTTGGGGAGCACATTGCACTTTTAGGGTCAGCAAAAGAACTAGGTTCATGGAAGAAAGAATTAATGATGGATTGGACAGAAGATGGATGGGTTTGTGAATTGGAATTAAAAGGGGGTGAGCCTGTTGAGTGCAAATTTGTAATTGTGAGGAAGGACAAGAGTCGTGCCTGGGAGAGTGGGGATAATCGGGTATTAATGCTACCAGAAGGAGGAAGTTTCAAAACGGTTTTTCATTGGGACAGGACAGGTGAAGCTGTGGAATTTCTGCCATTGGACTTGGAAAAGGAGGAGGAGGAGGGAGGTGTTGGTGCAACTGGTAATGGTTCTGCAGTTGCTGATGATGTGGCTGACACAGAGATTGTGGCAAGTCCTCTCGTTGAACAATGGCAAGGGAAGGTTGTATCTTTTGTACGTTCAAAGGAGCAGCTCAACATTGAGAAGGAGCGGAAGTGGGATATATCTGGTCTTGAAGGAATTGCCCTAAAGTTGGTAGAAGGTGACAAGAATTCAAGGAACTGGTGGAGGAAGGTGAGACACTGGCAAATTGCCCTTTCCTGATAATATAACATTAATCTCTTTGCATATGTACATCCGTATATCGGCCTAATTCTAGTGCCTCTAGTTAGTGTGTTCCATGTTATCCCTGCTTTTTTCATCTTGCTTTGAGTCTTGAGCTGGAAAAAGTTGATAAGTATCACTTTATCTATATTCTGAAAAGTTTCCGCAAGAGATGTTCTTTTCACATCTACAAGTGATAAGAAGGTAATTAGAGTATAATGCCAAATACACTGTAAATAGAATCGGAAAATAGGCAATCAACTACTCAGACCAACTTTGTGAGATGTAAAGACTTCTCTGACGCAACTTTGGGTAATCAATAAACATTGCACCTTTAGTTTTATCTAAAAAAGACAATATGGAGAGAAAATGTAATTTAGTCAATTTAAATTCTTGTAATTCCATTTTTATGCATCAAAAGACAAGAAATTATTTAAATTGAGGTTAAACTTGAAAAGGCAACTAAAAGTAAGTACGTTTCTAAGATGTCAGTAGTATCAAGAGCTTACTCGGGAGAAACAGCTAGTGAGAGTTTGTATTTAGTGCATTTTTTGTCTTTTTCTTTTTTGTTCCTTGGTTGTGAGAATTATTGAATGAAGAAGTGTACGACTATAGCGACACTACACATTGAAGAACATATTTTCATCAAAATATAATAACATTTGATCAAAGGAAAAGGTAAATAGCACGTTTTTATATCCAAGACACCTTAGATTGGAATCTTGCTAATTGAGGGCATTTGTTTTCAGTTGAAGTTTCTCCCTCTTGTATTATCTTCCTGCGTTCTCCTTCTTTTATTTGCATAAAAAGCTTTTTTGGGTCTGACACTGTTATTTGTGTTTCTTTACTTGCTATAGCTTGAAGTCGTCCGTGAAATTGTGGTTGGAAATATTGAGAGTGGGCATCGCTTGGAGGCTCTTGCATATTCAGCTATCTATTTGAAGGTGTTTTGATGTTTTATTGAGCAGTAGTTTCTTAGTCCAGTTGAATTTGTTTGTTGCTCGCTAATCTCACTATATGTATTCAGTGGATAAACACGGGGCAAATTCCTTGCTTTGAAGATGGGGGTCATCATCGGCCTAATAGGCATGCTGAGATTTCCAGGCTTATATTTCGTGAACTAGAGAGGATTTCCTATGGGAAAGACACTTCTCCTCAGGTAGTTATAAACATTTCAGTGTATATCCTCCCAGATTTATGATGTTCATTTTTTGTCTAGCATAAGAGTACTTTTAATTGGGAACTAATATAGGATGATTAAACTCGCATTTAAAGCTCACTACTTTCTTATTCCTCTTGCTAAAGTGCTCAATAGTTTTGTAACTTTTGGTGAATCCTTAGTATTCTCTTGTGGTTCTTATGTTATAGACCAGAGTAATTTGACACTTTATGCAAATCCTCATTTAATTTTTCTTTTTGTTACTCCCTATAAAATTCCTGCAGTATATCTATTTTACTGTTTGATTGCATTTTGCTTTTTTGCAACTTCCATTATACTTGATTACTATCTCTTGTACAATGTCTATAATCATGGGCAATATGTCAAGGAAGCAAGTTAAATGCTGCGGTTTGTGAGAGAAACTTAGACATCATTTTCCAACTCTGACTTTAGAGTAACTTTCAATTGCTTCCTTTTGTGTTGCATATCAAACTACAAAACCTCTCGATGTTAATATCTCTTAACAGTTGTAAAAAGTTTGATGTTATCGGAAGTTCTCTTACTAGGACAATGGTGATGCAAAGCAACTGCAGTTAGTAGTAACAGCCAAATGTTAAGAAACTGACTTTTCTATCGACGTCCTTAATCTGAGAAGAATTTGAATTGTCAAATGGGAAAGGTCAGAAACAAGGGTTCTGGAACTGTTGTCGTTAGGGTAAACCTCACTGTTGGGAATCACAGTTAATCCTTATGATGTATAGTAAAGCTGTAAGAAATTGCTACTGCACCTGTATACTTATCCTTCCAACAGGAATACAGGCCAAAATTAGTTTTATTGTTGAGAAAGTTTCTATAATATTTCAAAAATAGAGCATGGGAATCTTATGCATGTTTGCTTTTTGGATCAAGGTGCTTGGTTAGTATTACATCTAAGATGACGTTTCCATTTACTCTATATCATTCTAATGAGGATATTGGGTCGAATGATCAATGCCATGAGTATCTTCTAAAAAATTGTTGAATATTGAATTCAAATTCATATTTGGGCTTAGATTGAACTTGTTTTCTTGGAAATTTTTTAATTACTCAGAAGATGTTAATTTCTGGACATTGTTTCTGGAGTCTTGCTTGTATTTGTAATTGAATTGATGCTGCTGATTTAATCGTGTAACACGGGTAGCAAGTACTGAAAGGAAAAACTTAAGCTAACTTCGTTGAGAATAACTTCTATGTTTATCCCCTTTTTCCTTCTATGTCAGTGAGTAGATGATATCTCTTCCTCTTGATTTGTCTTCTGTTCAGGTTTTGCATACTTGAGATTTTTTTTCTTTTTTTCTTGTGATACTATTTTCCAAGTGGCATCTCATGCAGGAAATTCTTGTCATCCGCAAGATTCATGCATGTTTACCCTCTTTCAAGGCAGAATTCACCACATCTGTTCCTCTAACACGAATTAGGGATATTGCACATCGGAATGATATCCCTCATGAGCTCAAGGTATAGCTGAACTCTTCTGCTGTACTTTTCTAGTGCTTTTATTCTTTCCAATATTGGATTATTTTTGGATTCTCTGACTGCAATACAGCAAGAAATCAAGCATACAATACAAAACAAACTTCATCGAAATGCTGGTCCTGAAGATCTGGTTGCCACAGAAGTGATGCTTGAGAAAGTTACGAAGAACCCTGGAGAGTACAATGAAGCATTTGTCGAACAATTTAAGATCTTCCATCGTGAGCTTAAAGATTTCTTTAATGCTGGAAGGTCTGGTATATGCCACAAATTACACAGGACCATCTTCTAGCATAATATGTTCTGCTTTGACGATGTTTAGCTATATCTTGTCTTGTCTCTTTCATCTTTTCCAAAATATAGATTAGATTATGAACTGCAGTAATAATCCTTTGCCTAAATGAGTAAGACACCTCTATCCCAAAGACACTGTCACCTTTGCTTTTGCACAAAGTTTAAGTAAACTTTTTGGATGTGGAAAGATAATGTGATTGGAATGCCTCAATGGGCAAGTGTTATGGAGTGCATGTTATATTCAGTATCCAAAATTGTGCATCAAGTCTTTCATACTAATAAGTGTTCTTTGCCTTTCTAAATTTCTATGTAGCCAAGTCTTAAGTTGTGGTTTCAAGTAAATCCAAGCCTGACCATTAGATTTGGTACCCAATACTGTGCACAACTGATGAACCCTTTCTCTTTTAAACTTTGATCTATATCATGGAAACTTCTTGTGGTTGTGGTTCTTGAGTATAGCTCAACCTGACCATCAACCTTGGTGTATATTACTTTTGTTTGAAGGAGTGCAACTAATTGAAATTTTTTTCTTTATGCTGTAGACATTGATCAAATCCATTGAGAATTAGTATATGAGAATGCAAATAGCAAATGCAAATGATATGAAAAAGCAATTGCTAAGGAAAAGTGTGAGAGCGGAAAAAGGAAGGTTTTAATGCTACTGTGGCAGCCACTGCACAACCGAATGATTTGCTTTCAATTCATTCTTGATTTACTGAAGGAAAAACCATCTCATTTCTTTTCGTTTTGTGAGAAAGGGGGTTTGGGAAAGTTTGTGGAGAAGCCTTCCTGTTTACATCACAATATTTCTACAGCCTGTTGTATTTGGTCTTTTAGGAGTTGGTTTTATGCTCTGCTGAAAAAAAACTTTGTTAAAGTGAAATAATCTTGGTTTACAAAAACAGATTTAGTTGAAGCTTCCTGTATTTAATGTTTTGAAATTATTTTAAGAGGGCGCTTGTTTTTATCAGCTTCCTTTATTGTAATTCAAGCTGAAGTTTAAAGTGTGCTTGTAATGTTCCAGTCTCGAAGAACAGCTGGATGCTATCAAGGAATCACTGGATGAAAAAGGTTTATCAACTCTGTCAAACTTTATTGAATCAAAGAAGGTACTTCTTTTTATACTTCATAAGCATTTACATATTACATTTATGAATTTTTCTGGTAGGATTTGACAACTATTTAGACTCTGTACATGAATGTTACATGATGAAAACCAATCATTGACTATTAGCAATAAGTCTTATTAATGCATGAATTTTCTAGGTTCCCAGCTTTTCTTTAGGAATTCACCTGAGGTTAGACATGATAGACATTTATAGTGTGAAAGGAAAAGTACTGGTTGAAGTTGGAGCATGAGAGGAGTGTGTTTATAGTGTGCTTATTGTAAACGAGTTATTATATCCTGTTTTATCTGTGTTTTTCTTGGTATCGATGTGTAGATGGCAAAGAGAGAGTTCAACACCCTACTAATCCAGTAATTCTTTTTAGCTGGTCCGATGTAGTCAGAAGTCGTTTCATGAATTAGAACTGGTTTATAACCTATTGAGGATAGGAAACTGATTAAGTGCAAAATCATAACCTCGAAAAAATGGGTTTTTTTTTTTGCTGACATGCAACTCTCCTTAAGATACCGATTTCATCTTTGTAGCTTAAGAAGTAGGAAGACTATTTATTAGAAGAGAAAGAAAAAATAAAATTACCAGTGTTTCTGGAATGTGTGAACGTATGTAATCCATAATGTCTGTTGCTTCAACTATATACTCAGTTTATGGCAATTGAAGAGTTTATGAGTCTTGACTTTTGAGAAGTTCAGTGCTTTGTGAAATGTCCTTCCTTTGAAAGGCATTAAGAACAGAATATGAAGATGTTAGGAATTGCGGTTTGGAATTATGACTTAATTATTGAGGAAGAGCACCTGTCCAACATATGATTGGAGTAAAACGTTTGCATTTATTTCTTTGCTTCTAGGGCTTGGATAATTTAAATGAAACAAGTAATGTTTCAGACAATGATGTGGTGGGACTGTTGGTCCAAACAATTCATTCTCTAAACAGCATTCGTGAAGTGATAGTAAAGGGTCTTAAAAGTGGTCTTCGAAATGATGCTCCTGATGCTGCAATAGCAATGCGCCAAAAGGTAAGATTACTTCGCATTTTTGTTTCTTCTTAGTCACTAGGAAAAATTTAACAGAAATTGATCCTCTAAACTCCACAATTGATCTTGTTTTGTTAGTGGCGTCTTTCTGAAATCGGGCTTGAAGACTATGCTTTTGTTCTTTTAAGCAGGTGAACCTACTTTTCTTGCGTATTCTAGACTATCTATTCCTCTGCTAAAACTATGGTAATAAATTTGATATTCTTATAATATTTTCCACAATGCAATACTGGGGACATTTGCTGCTAATAAATTTGAAAGACAAGGCTAAGTTGATTGTTTGTACTTACTTGTTTTCCTCCTAATCTGATAAGAAAAAGTGCCTTTGGAATTCATCTTTTTAGGAGCTGAAGTTCTGGGTTGGTTTCTGAAAATCATGTTCTTGCTTCTAGTGGTTGGTTTATGATTTTATTGAAATTCTTAGATATTGAGTATTTTGTCAAACCAAATTGTACGTTGCATTTCTTACATTCATTTGAGGCCTTTGCCTTTTGAGACTCTGTACGACTGTCTTGTGAGAAGATGCAGAGATATAGCTATCCATTACAAATTTTTTGATTTTATTAGGGACTTCTACCTGTCATGTACATTTACCTATACTGTTGGCTGATTGTGTTTGGGTCTTCGATTTATCCACTGAGGTGCATCCCTTTCTCTTTCCCATTTCAATTTTCTGTCCCAAGATTTCCACAATAAGCCATATAATCGCAATTTCAGTTTCTTGTTCCTTTGGGGTAATGCATGGAATCCTACTTGTTGCTTTTACAAGGTATTCATAGTAGAAAGTGCAGTATTTCCCACGTGACATCCTCATACTGCATGATAATCAGATTAAAAGATAAGTAAAATCTGGAAGATTATCAAATTAATTGGTGTAGCCTGTTTTCATTGGATAAAGGAAAGAAGTGTAAATTGACTGGTGATATTGGATTACATCTAAAGCAAAAGGTCCTTGTCTAAAAGTTTATGGCTATATATAACTCTTTCTCCACACAATGAAGTGGAAAGGAGACATCACATTGCCTGCTCTAGATGAACATGTGCTAACTGCAGTTGTACAAATAATTGCGAGCAAAATATAATATTTAGAATTATGGTTGATGCAATAAACACAGTTATAAAGTGCTATAAATTTTGCACAAGAACTTTTGTAAACTGTCTTTTGTTTCTTCACCATGTAAGGGAGGTGTACCAACACCAATTCTAAAGAAGGAAAACTCAGTTTTCTGTAATATTCTTCATCTCATCCTTCCGAGGATTGTTTGTTGGATTGTCCCTATGCTTGTATCATTGCGTTCACACTGGCTATAATGTCATTTGACAGTCATTTAAATTTGTTTGGTGCACCATTCATTTTCAAAAATCCTTCTTCAAATTGTTGTCATGGTGATACGTTTGAATTCATTTTTGCTTGTGCATTTGAACCTTTTATTTTGAAAATTGATGATTGGAATCGATGGAAGGAAAACACTCATAATAAGCAGTGCAAACCTTGAGAAAATTCTGATTTTAAGCTCTTATTTGGTATTAGTGTCTGGCATGCTGTATAATTGATGATTAAAAATCAGCCAAGAGGCAAAGCTTGTTGAATTCTTGGAACACACCAAAGCAAAGGACAAAGTTCTCAATAGCATCTACTCTATGTAAACCGAAAACAGACTCTTGTCCGATTTCTATTTCTTTTCACCTTGATAGTTTGATCAAAACTTGTGGTTAAACTTTCAATTGGCGATAATGGGCAATGATTCTAATGATTGGTTTTCAGTCATCTTACGAAATTTTGAAAATGTTTGACTTTCATTGGAAACTTTTTGGTTCACAAACTACCATTGAGGTAGTCACTCTGTGAATATGAAAATTTTGTGCTTTTCGAGTTAAGTAGACAACTAATTTAAGCTTGCCAAATGTCCTGTTTTAAATCCTGCAACTGCAGTGGATTCTCCATCTGTTGAAAGATAAATGTTTAGTGGATATGGTTTGTAGGTATCTCAATGCACTTGAAAACTTGGGAGGAGCTCATCAACTTTCAAGGAACGTGGACTCTAACAATATCAGCTCTTGGAATGATCCACTTACAGTGCTATCTGTTGGTATCCATCAGCTGGGTCTTTCTGGTTGGAAGCCAGATGAATGTAGAGCAATTGGAAATGAACTCATGGCATGGAAAGCAAGAGGCCTTCCAGAAAGAGAAGGTACTTATTTCCATTAGGTTATTATTCTTTTGTACTTTTAAGTCCCTTGCTAAGAAACTTATGCTTATCTAATAAAGGTGGTGAAAATGGTAAGACTATTTGGGCATTGAGGCTTAAGGCAACTATTGATAGATGCAGAAGATTGGCTGATGAATATTCTGAGGCTGTCCTTCAGATATTTCCTCAGAAAGTCCAGGTAAAACTTAAATGGTGGTCTGCTGAAAATTCTGCACATTCTGATTTATTCTTCATATCCACTTGTTTCAGATAGTGCAAATAGTGTTGGTAGGATTTTAATCATGGTTTAATATATATATCTCTGGTTTATAAGCTCTGTCCTGTTGTTCTAAATAAAAATGCTTGCCATGTTTTGGATGAGCTATGAGAACTTCATATGTGATGCAAGGGTTTAAATACTGGAATTTCTTGGTAGAGATATGGTTTTCCATTACTGTAAGAGTGTGGTGTAATTAGACTAATCTCTTAGACATAAAAAAAAAAGAGATTAATCTTTTAGGACTTTATTAAGTTCATGTCCTTGCAGATACTGGGAAAAGCATTGGGGATCCCTGAAAACAGCGTTAGAACGTACACAGAAGCTGAGATTCGTGCAGGGTATAATTGTGTTTGCTCTCCAATTGACCTTTGAATCATACTCTCATGCATGTTTCTTTGAATATATTTTCATCATTGTAATCAAACTTTTCCATCTAACATGTAAGTGTAAAATGTCATTTGCAGTGTAATTTTTCAGGTTTCAAAACTTTGTACTCTTCTTTCAAAAGCTGTTAGAAGCACTCTTGGTTCAGAGGGTTGGGATGTGGTTGTTCCTGGAGATGCCTCTGGTGTGCTGGTGCAGGTAGTTTAATTTATGCTGTTTAGATACTTCTGTTAGATACCATATTATTGGAGACCTAGGGAAGTTTGGAGAGGATTTGATATGACATGGTGCCAAGGTCAGAGCAAAATACATGTTAGATGTCATTGGACTCCTGTTTAGAAGCACTGATGCCTGTTCTTTGTGGCAATTTTACGACTTTAGTACATATTTGAACAGCTCAACGCAACAGGGTACTTCAGCTTTCTCAGATTATGAAATTATACTGTCTACGTTCTTTTAGATAAAAGGCAGTTGGCTGAGGATGAAATCTGTCAATTCATCTAGATAGTTTCTATAGATAAAGGACCTATGGCATTGTGCTTCAGAATATATCTAGACGACTCCTACTGCTTCCTAAGCTGATCAAGCCAAAAGTTTTCTTCAGATGTTCTCTACATTTGATTTTAGATATTAAGTTGTTTCCATTGGCACCTCTGAAAAATTTTCAGATAAGCTTTTACTTTTCTGAAATGTTTAATGGATGCCTTTCATTTAAAAGTTTTAGCAACTTCTCTAAGGTGGGGAAAGAAGAATCTTTTAAGAACTAGAGCAAATATCTAAACCTTTTTGTAATTATGGTGAATGACATTTTCCTGTCCAAAAGTTGACTTATGCAGAATTACATGTGCATATGGATGCAAAAAACTTAAATTAGTGCATAAGTGCATTTATGTTTGTTTTCATTCCTATCACTAAAAAATTGATTGCTTTGCACAATAATGGAGTTTCTAATTGTTGGTTAATATGGTTGGAAAAGTGTTAATGTCTGATGTGGCTTTCATCATTCTTAAATAATAATATTGAGAAACTATGCCCTTAAACATATATTTTCGTAGTTAAAACTGTTGAACATATCTTGATGTTTACTTGACATGGGAACATGTGTACGTATCCTTTTCAAGTATGTTTTCAGGTTGTCACAAACCTGCTATGCTCAGCATGATCAAAATTGTAAGATAGTCGCATGATTGTGCAAACTTATGGTGAGGGAACCCTAAATTATTAAAATAAAATATTTTGATCATATTTATTTACTGTGCAACGGATGCAAGCTGCGAGACTTGACAATCTTTGAGTTATCTGGATCCTATTTATGGTAAAGCAATACAATTGCTTTGAACAGTATCAGGGTAAAACACACTGCTCTTTCTACTGATGCAAGCCCTTCCATTACATGCTCGTTTTCTGCAGATCAGAGACTTGGTGTTTTTGTGACAGCTTAATTTAAGAATCATTAGAAAATGTTCCAAGGAACACAAATAGATCACGATCGATGTCAATTTAGTTATCATTGTTTGATTCCTCTCGTAAATCTGTTATGATGTGTTGCGTACATGCTGCTATTGATTGTTATCTCACCCATACTTGCATTAGGCAGAACCACCTGGTGTACTTACACTTTGGGTTCCTTGTTACAACAAAGCTACGTGAAACAGGAATTAAGTAGGTCTTACATTTCCATTGTGAGGCTCATTCAGGAACCTGTTTGATCCCCAAAGACTGCTGATTATGCATACTTGTATGATAACATAAAAAAGTAATTGCGCACACTAACATGCATTTGCATATACATGTACCAGTAATTGCAATATAGACATGGTGCTCTTTCCTAGTGGAGCTAAGATTAGGGAAATATTGTCTTGGTAACTGGTGAACTTGATATGACTCTCAGCTTCTATGCTTTGTGCACTATGCTCCTGGAACTGCATTGGAGAATGGAATCATTTTGTCTAATGAATGCTTCACCAAAGAAAGTCAATGCGTGATATGCATATGAACAAGACAAAATGGAGTTTCTTGTGTTTGTGCTGCTTTTGATGAGTAAAATATGTTTATTCTGACTAGTTTTATATTAGGTGGACAACATTGTCCCTGGGACACTGCCCTCATCAGTAGAAGGGCCTGTTATTCTTGTGGTTAACAGGGCTGATGGAGATGAAGAGGTTGGACAGTTCTTATATCACAATTGTTTACTCAAGTACTTATTGTTGCATCATCAATATAGATCAACTTATCCTCTGAATTATTCAACACGAAACATAAGTTTTGCATCATCTGACAGGTGACAGCTACTGGGAGTAACATAGCTGGGATTGTACTTTTGCAAGAGTTGCCTCATTTATCTCATCTAGGTGTAAGGGCCCGGCAAGTAAGTCTAAGATTCTCCCCTTTTCCTGTCTAGTTCATTCTTTGAGGTGAAATCTCATTTTAATTGCCTAGTGGATTACTTAATGAAAATGCAGGAGAAGGTTGTATTTGTGACGTGCGATGATGATGATAAAGTTACTGATATAAAAGATATGAATGGAAAATATGTCAGGTTAGCTTTAACTTTGTAGTCTCATCACACACAATTTGACTGTATTCATATGTTTTTTTTTTGGCTTATAACATTATCTATCATGTGCATCATTTTGAAATGCATTCTTTTCTTGTCACTGTTTCCTAAGATTTACTTTTTAATCTTCTTATAGGCTGGAGGCATCATCAGAGGGTGTCAAATTGTCTCCATCATCCAAGCAAAAAACTGGTGAATCTCCTGCTAAATCTTCTCCTCCTTTTTCATCCACTGTTGGAAGCACCTCAAACAGTGATTCTTCACAGATGAACATGGAGTCCAGCAAGGTAAAAAAGTTTTCTCCACTAATTTACCATCTGCTATGCCCATGTATTATCTTATAGCTATCAATTTTCTACTAGTATTAAAAGGTGGTGGTCCTTTTAGGTGCTAGCAAGTGGTGGCATTCTGCTACTGTCTGATGCAGATTTACAAAATTCTGGTGCAAAAGCTGCAACCTGTTCTCGTCTAGCTTCCTTGTCAGCAACTTCTGAGAAAGGTAGCAGTTGTTTTTCACAAAAATTTTTTATGTTTTTCTTCAGATTTAGTATGGTTTAGTTCAAAACTTTGTATCAATACCATTGGCTGCACCTCATGACTTGGGTTGTGTCCTTAGCCCCTTCTTTCTTTTCATATTCATTCTTCCACCCAGCCTTCTTGTCTTTTACTTCAGTGGCCTTCTTTTACTTGTCGTCTAATCTTCCTCCTCTTCTAAATTTTCCCCTTTTTTGAAGCTTTGAGGATCACTTTAACGGAGACTAACTTCAGTAGTCACCAAAAGTTTATTATGGATAGACCAAATTCTCAAGGATAACATGCTCGTGCCAACTTCCATGACAAAAACTTCTATCTTGTGCTCATTATTTAAATTTACAATAGTTCCATGAAAAGGAAAATTAGTTAAAATTAGCACACTGTGCATTAGTTGAGATGGTATAATGAAACAAACTAGATCAGGTTCTCCTTGGTGCCATCTTCAGATTAAAGCAGAGACTTCAGAGATTTGAGATTTGAGGTTTGAGGAAATGTTAGCATGGAGGAGTATGTTTGCAGTCCCTGCACTCCATTTATATTCTCACGGAAAGGATGTAACCTTGCTATAAGTGGATGTCTTAGAAGGTTACTTTCCAGCTTTGCCCCTTTTAAAAAATTGAAGTACCTTATTTGCTGTACGCACAAGAGGACAAGCTGAGCTGTTCCATAGGAGGGGACAATGTTGGTGATTTTGACTAGCTTCCTAAAACTTTGTGTCATTGATGTGGATGACAAAAATAATGGAACATAGACAAGGAAATCACACACTAACAAATGAAAGAACGTTAAACACATGGTGTAGCATGATTTTGTCAGATGGATAAATTGCAGTAGAAAAGGTTAGCTAAAATTGGAATTACAGACTAATCAAAAGAAAACTGTTTGAGCTGGTCTGGGTCCTTTGGTGGCTAGCAATTGTTAAAGGAGTGAGAACTGATGATGTCATACCACCAATACTGGGGCAAATCTGATAATAGTTAGAGCAAGATCCATGGCAACCATTCAAAGAACTAAGGAAAGAGATTGTGGTTTGACAATTGGGCAGCCTTAAGTCAAGAGGACAACCGAAAAATTAGTGATTTGCCAGTTCCTACTAGCTTAAAGAGGTAAAAAAAAGTAAAAATTCCATTCTATCTTGTTACTCATGTATTCTGTTGAATGCTAGAGGTCAAAACATGTAGGTGCCAATATACAGGATGGTATGCATGTGATATGAAGACCTCAAGGTTCTTTCCTCAAGTATATTGTTTAGTGAAGTTTATTCAAATTGGAACCCCTTGTTCCCAAAAAGATGGTAGATATGCTGTGGCTGAGTTGCATTTGACATTGAGTTCTCATGCCAGCATATTGTGGGAAGTTGCATGGTGGTACTTTAGGTTTTCATCTTGAATTCTTATGCTTATATTAGGTGACATTGATGTTTGAATAACATCTCTGAAAATGACTCGGTCATCAGCAGTTTCATAGTGTATCATACTTGAAATACGACGTATGACTGAACTTATGGTTAAAACTAAGTATTAGATACAACATAAGTTTGTTTCTTTTGTTGCTTTAAAGAGACTCCAACAAAAGGCATGATATGCTTCGAAATAGTAGTTTTGAAAGCTGGTTTCAAGGGAATTTTATTTTGCTAATATTCTTGCTGGCAACTCATTTAATGACAGTATACAGTGACCAAGGGGTACCAGCTGCATTTAAAGTTCCTGCTGGAGCAGTTATTCCTTTTGGTTCAATGGAGCTGGCATTAGAACAAAGCAAATCAACTGAAACTTTCAGGTCTCTCTTGGATCAGATAGAAACTGCTGAAATTCATGGTGAACTCGACAAACTCTGCAATGAACTACAAGAGCTGATTGCATCCCAGCAGCTCCCGAAAGGCATAGTGGAAAGCTTAGGAAAAGTATTTTCAGCCAATGCACGATTATATGTGCGCTCCAGTGCCAATGTTGAGGACTTGGCTGGAATGTCTGCTGCTGGACTTTATGAGTCAATTCCAAATGTCGGTCTTTCAAATCCACTCATTTTTGGACGTGCCATTAGCCGTGTTTGGGCCTCATTATACACCCGTAGAGCAGTTTTGAGCCGTAAAGCTGCTGGTGTGCCTCAGAAGCAAGCAGCGATGGCTGTATTGGTGCAAGAAATGCTTTCACCAGTCTTGTCATTTGTGCTCCACACGCTGAACCCTACAGATCTTGATCGTAATTCGGTTGCAGCTGAGATTGCTCCTGGGCTTGGGGAAACTCTAGCATCTGGTACACGAGGCACTCCATGGCGTTTGTCTTCTGGGAAATTTGATGCCCTAGTATGCACATTAGCATTTGCTAACTTTAGTGAGGAATTGGTGGTTCGTGGTGCTGGGCCAGCTGAGGGAGAAGTTTTCCATTTAACTGTAGATTACAGCCAAAAACCACTGACAGTTGATGCAGTTTTTAGGCAACAGCTTGGTCAGCAGCTTGGAGCTGTTGGGTATTTCCTGGAGCGCAAATTTGGTTGCCCCCAGGATGTTGAAGGATGTTTACTGGGAACGGACATATACGTTGTGCAGACACGTCCTCAGCCCCAGTAAAAGCTAAACCTGTTACTTCCTGAGGGCTGTTGGAAATAAGTTGATACATAACCAAGTTATTACTCATGAGCTGGAGAGCCATTAACCCTCAGGTCTTTCCCAAGAGTTCAGTTGTCATAAAGCTCCTCAGGACATGGAAGTTTTTGGGAGAAAGGAACCATGAAAATGCTTCACACAGATTGGAGCTGTTATATACTGATTCTTGCAGAGGTGCAAAGCCTGTTAAAATGGTCATTCATCCTGAATAACGAAGCCAATGGCCAGATCCCTTCTCCATAGTGCTAGAGATTACCATTCTAAAAATTTCCCTTCCCCTGCCAAGGGAGAACCAAAATATATATATATATATATATATATTGTAGCCATCCAGAATAATGGGGGAAGCTTTTGTCTTCCCTTCTAAGACGTACTTAGTTTCTCAAATGCTGTGCAATGTCTTTGTCCATGAGCAGTTGTCAGTAGTGACAGCAGAGAATCAAGCAGTGTGGCTAGATTGCGTTTCACCTTTTACTGTCTGTTTATCCTAATAATATGTTCAATGAGTGCGTGTACGTGCATGGTTCCTCAAGCATTCTTCGTTTCTTGAAAGCAGAGGGTAGAGCTTTTGAAAAGCATCCAAGAAACCAGATGCTACAGACTGAGAAACCAGATATTCTGGTTTTGAGCTCTTGGATAGCTCACTTTTCCATACATTGTAATGGCCAACCAATGCCTTGTAAACCACCCCTAATAGAATTTCGAACTTTTTAATCATTCTCCAAACTTAGTCAGAGCTGTGGAATATTTAGAGGACATAAATGTTGGAAGCCAATGTTTAGTCCCATGTTTTCACGGATTTTTCTTCCAAATATTTGCTACACCACAAATGATGAGATCAATTGGAAGACTATAGAGAAGAGGTATGCATAAATATTGACCAAATGTATCAAAAAATAACAGATAATTTGCTTATACTGTCTTGCTATGGAATCCATATATATGTTTATTCAAGGGGAAAAAAAACTCGAGAACTAGATGCACCAAGTGAGGCTCCTTTTTCACATATACTTGAGCAGACTCCCTCTTTTAAGTCTTATCCCCATCAAAACCCTACGACTCCTTTTTTGCTTAACCTCCCATTTAAATCAAGAAATGTATGGAGTACAATCTTCCCAATTTAGCATATTCCGTGTAGCAACCGTACGAGGAGGAAAATAATACCACGAAACCACTATACGAGGAGGAAAATAATACCACATAACCACCACCTTTTTCCAAATACAAGAACCTTTATATATCATTCTCTTTTCCCCTTATTATACCAGCTTCCTACTCCTCCGCCTAACCCCTCTCTCCTCTTCTTTCTTCTCCTTGATGCCCTTTGTCTCCCTTGTTTCTTGCCAATTTTGCGAGCCAAAATTTGTGATCATTAAATAACAAGAATGTCTGCCTCTGTTGAAACGCTTTCTCCATCCAAGCACAGCGCTAGAGTTAGTCCTTTCAATGAGAATGATGAACAAAGCAGGATGAAGAAGGGCATAAAAAATGAGCAGATCAAGCAAGAAGAAGCAGAGGAGAATGGAAGCAAAAGTGACGTTGATATTGATGAGCGAGAGAAAGATGATCTTTCATTAAAATGTAATAAAGCATTACAAGTTTCTTCCTCGATGCCGCTAGAGAAGGACAAGGTTTAACTCATTCAACCCTTCATCCTAAATCTCTCCCTCTATTGTTCTCCAAATTCTTTGGTTGTTTTGATTATTTGACGTAAGAAAATTTTTCTGATCGCTTCAAATGAATCTTCTGTTATTGAAGAATAATGGGAGACATCTGCAGTCGTGGAAAGAACATCATCTTGCACAGATAAACATTCGTGGAGGTATTTCATCCACATATTTTCATCCTTACAATGTTTACTCATGTATTATCAGGATTCATTCTGCAATCTCAATAACATCCAGATTCCTTTTACCATAAGCAATTACATTGGTGGCAATCTTGCAACCTGAGGAAAATCTCAAAGTCTACAGTTACAGTGCACCTATGTGTATCTTGAAAGTTTGGTGAAACAACTAATATGATGGGCTCAATTACTGTGTTAATTGCAACGTATAGTGTAAAGTTTAATAATCATAGCAACCATATTTTTTATTTCATCTAGTCATTTACTTGAGTTTTAAGGAAGCATTGATGCTATATTGAGGTTACTTTTACGTGCATAAACTACAATTCTTGAGAAACTTATCACCTCCAGTTTCAACCAGATACAAAAGTAAGTCGAGTTCCAGAGGTGGAAATAAAAAGCATTTCGATCCTGTGCCGGGGTCGGCCAGAAATTGTCTTGTCAGAGCCATTTGCTTCGAGTCCTAAGGCCTTGCTCTTCATCCTAAAAGAAGGAAGCCGATACCGCCTCAGATTCAACTTCATTGTTTCTAACAAGATTGTTACTGGCCTTAGATATGTAAATACTCTATGGAAAGCCGGAGTGAGAGGTATAACAAATCTTCATCCTAAGAGGATTGATTAAAATTCCTCAAATTGTTTATAATGTTATTGTGCTAATCAGTCTACAAATACTTCTTCTTGCAGTTGACAAGTCTGAAGTTTGTTTAGGATCATTCAGCCCAAAAGAAGAGCCTTATTCCTATGAATTAGAAGAAGATACAGCACCTTCCGGTATCTTTGTAAGGGGCTTGTATTGTGCAAGAACCAAGGTAATTCAATTTATGTATGGACTCAGAAACCTTTAATGAGACCCAAGAATTACATGCAAGCATGCTCTAGATTATTTTCTTATATAACTGGGATGCGAAATTCGAACATTGTACATTTATTTTTCATGTCAATATCCTCTTCAGTTTGATAAAATTGAAGTCAGAAATCAGAAATCTAAAATTTGAATTCATTAAATTATTGAATTGTTAAGTATTAAATCTAATGTATTTGAGTGCATATTACATTCAATGATAAGTGAATAAGTTATCACTTAATTTTCGGAGCAAGTTTTACCTAGTAGGAAATTCAGTGCCAATTAATTAATTCAGATATTCAATTTTGGTTATTTAACGGTCTGAATATGTTAAAGTCTGAATTCATTAAGTTTAAGTGCTGAATTGGCTTATCAAACAGGACCTAAATGAGATGGCAGTCGTTTTAGGCATTTATTGTTCATGTCAATATCCTTTCCGGTCTAAATGAGGTGCCTCTTGTTTCAGGTTATTGATGATCATCAGAATTGCTATTTGGATATCAAATACTACTTCGAAATTCAGAAGACTTGGCCCTCAGATTCTTGAGGTTATCTGCTCTTGCACGTATGATGTGCTACATGGTAAAGAACAAAATCAACCCCAGATGATTAGTTGACTTGCACGAGGCCTGTTTCTTCCAATTTTGGAAGATACCATTGTCCTCTACGAGAATGGTCAATAAAGATGCAATCCACATTCTGAATGAAGGATGAAGGACCATCAAGCTCTGGCTAACATGTAATAAAATTCATGACATGATATTGCTTTTCATTAGCAAGATAATCCAATTTTAGTAGAATACTACCATAAGATCCCGAGATCAATAGTTTTTTCCCTCCTGCAGAATCATTCTGCCATGTATATAATTTAACCTTCTTCAACTCAATCGCAAGGAAATGTTACTGGAGAGATTTTTTGTTTTTATTTTCGTTAATAAAAGACCATTAATCTTGGAGAAAGAAAACAGGAGAATGTGATAAGCAGGGAACAATCTGTCCTACAACCAGAATCAAAGTTTATTTGGATACTGATCACCTGCAGAAAGATCAACTGCTCCTGTCTATGATCACTATAGCTAATCAAGCGGCAAGTTTCCACTGGATCTAAACTGCTTTATGCTGAAACTGGCATGACCAAACTGAGAGGACTAAGACATGACTTGATGGATCTCTGTTTGCAGAGACACCGAACCCAGGATCCATCAGCCGGATTCATTAGAACATATTCCTTTCCTGTGAAACTTTACTCCCAAGCGTCACAAAGGCAAGGTATCTTGACAATAACTTACAAAAGGTGACTAAAAACTCAAACATTACATTACAGTTCTGGTCCACAGCAATCAGAACGTTAATATCAAGATCTTAAATAAAATAATGAGCAACTCTTGCACCAAATACTTCAAAATTAAGATGTTCTTGGAATTTAGTACAGCTTTAGCTCCAAGCTATCCGAAATCGGGTCTCGCCCTTCAGGTCTAATAACTCCAGCCCTCCCCTTCTTTGAAACAAAAGAGCTTATACTTGAATATGCAAGAAAAATATGAATATCATCGGTTGAGCAACACGCACTCAATAAGTAGCATTTATGTCCATTATCGGTTCATGCAAATGACACATGCATGTGTAGCAATTTTGGAAACTTTATAAACTCGCAAGTAATTCCTGCAGATCATGAGAGAGAAGACTATTTACCACTCATAATTAAGCACAAAATAGTAGATATTAGTCACTTTTCTTCGTGAAGAATAGAGAACATGGATGCTACAGGATGATCAAGTAAACCGTCAGAAATTGTTTTTTTTTTAAGAGGTTGTACAGATTACAATACTTGAAGATAGAAATTGTCATGGTGAAAGCATAAGAAGCACCATGTACTATCACTCGGTCATTTCACATCCCTGACTATGGAAACTAGCTCAATGACAGGGTACATCTTAGAATAAGACAGCGAGGAAAAAAGAACAGAGCCCACCAATGACTAAGATTTGTGAGTCTGAACTAGCTGTCCTTTGGAGCAGCCATCAACTGAAGCCTTTCCTCTGGCTCGTGATTTGCCCTAGACGACCTCTCCTCCCTTAGCAGAGACTGTAAGTCACTACCATTTGCCAAACTGTTGAATTCAACTGCTTTGGAAGGCAAAGTGGGGTAACGACGTTGGCAGAATGTCATCAATCTTTTAATAGACTGCAAATACTTGCGTGTTGTTTCATCATTCATGATATGGGCCACACTATTGGTATAAATTTTCTCACGAGCTGAACGTTCATGAATACCAACCATAGTAACACCAATAGGCCAGGGTGCATTACCAATGGCCAATTTAATGTAGTGATCCATTGCAGCTAGATAGTCTCGCATCATGCAACAGTCAACAACCAGCATCAATGCTTGTTTTATATCATCAGGAAGAACCTATATCCATAAATGTTTGATGATCACAATATAGTAAAAGAGCACTCATCAAGGAATATTGAAAGAACATAGAACATTTTTAACTAATTTTCACCCGATGGATTGGAAATTTCCAGTAACAATTACTCCATACACAGACTGCAAATGCCATCCCACTGGATAGAGGGATTACACACACATTAGTAAGGCTAGAATTTATCAAATAAAATCATAAACAATATACATGGTCATGCCAAACTAAATTTTAAAATACTAATACAGGGACGTGCTGTATACTTTCTGTTTCACCAACCTTATCCCCTTCCCCACCAGCCAAAACAAGAACAGTCATGCAAGAATTTCTGAGAAAGAAATAAGGACAAAACAAGAATTTAATGCATGAAAACAGCAGCCCAGAAAGGCAAAGGGCTAGAATGGCAAACTAAAAAGGCAGAGGCTCTGAAGAGATTGATCTAGCACTATAACATTCAATATGTTCAAAAGTGCAGCTGACCTATTGCACCCACACTGAGTTTCTCTGCTTTTAAGAAAACCTGTTGATCATTCTCAACTGAGTCCTGTTAATCAAAATTTGACATGTTAATTACTAGTCACAACATAAGTGATAACAGACCTTTGTCTTTTACAGACAATGGCAGATATATTGTTTTTCTACATCATTTACTCTTACAATGGATTTGAATTTTCAGTCAGTATGGTAAGCACTAGAGGCAGGCAAGTGACTAATCGAATCAAGCCCATGAAGTAAACAATCATCAGCAACTAATAACTACTAAGCACGTTCTAAGACAGCTTTGTCAAGATGGATGGAAAAGCTTGCCATCAAAGAACTAGTTAGTTTATCATGCATCTTAAGTTATCCATCATATAAAACACAAAGACAACCAAAAGAAATCTCCACAGAATAACAAAACATATCAGCCTCTCTTGGCTCCATACAAGAGTGCTCAAGGCAGTTGTCTCTTAATGTAAGCCGACTGGGGTTTGTTAATATTAAAGAGTGTATCCTTCCAATGGTTTAAGCAAGCAAACAATAGAAGACGAAAAGGCACAAAACGTAGGTTCCAAACATAACAACACCTGCAAAGCTTCAACTACAAAATACACAATATAATTACTCCAATGAACAAATTGAACAAATATTGACAGTGTAAAGGAAGAAAAGCATCAAACTCACCTTTTTTCTGCAAAACTTGAACAACGGATTCAAGTACCTAGCACACTGCTTAAAAGTAGCAACCATTGACTTGCCCTTGGCCGTCCTGTTCTCTGCCTCGCCCATCTCATCAAGCTCCTGGTTCCACTCATTCAGCAACTTCTTGAAAAACACCAAAATCTTATCCTCCTCGCACAATTCCTCAAAATTTGTCTTCATTCTCTTCAAATCCTTGTCATGATCTGCACCAGAGGACGCCTCATCCCCGCTCAAATCGTCATCTCCTCCTCCCCCTTCCTTGTCCTCATTCGCATCCTGAGTCGCCTTCCTCTTCCTATCACTCAGAATTCCATTCCTCTGCCGCTTCTTCAACTCGACAATATCACGCAAGAAGTCATTTGTCTGCCCATCCGTCATATCAGTATCATCAACTTCAAATAATCCTGCTTTCAGCACAAATCTTAACCGATCAAGCCGCGCCTCATCATCCTCACCAAAGAGAGTCACGGGTTGCTTGAGAAAACGAAGGCGGCGGATAACCTCTTGCCTCGGGAGATTGAGCTCGTCGATTTTTTGCTCGTCAGTTAAGGCTTTAGAGGATTCAGGGATCTCGGATTTTGTGTCACGGTTTGAGGATGAGCTGTTGGATTTGGAGCCCTCATTTTGCTCCTTCTGCTGCTTCTGACGGAGGGCTTTAGCTTCTGCTTCGCGCTTCTCTTCCTCTCGGAGTTTCTGCAGCCGTTTTTGTTCTATTTCTGATCTCTTAAAGAACTTTTTCCCGCCTGTTTCTTCAGCTAAACTCTGGCGCTTTTTCAGTAACTCCTGCTTCAGTATGTCCATTAATTACCCCCCAAACCAAATGCTTTTAGGCTGCTTTTGATATCATGAAAATGGCATTGAATTAGAACACAATACCCAAAAATTTTTTTATTTCCTTCTGTTATTGCCAACACAAATATAGATAAAAAAAACATTCTTGGTAACAAATATGGAATTGAATCTATAAGCCCATTAGCAGTCTCTCCATTGATGAAAAAGGTATCCATAAACAGTTCAGTTCACAAGTATCAAAGTGACAATCATGGTTCAAAAGAGCGGCCGAGTCGACCGAGTCAACCCGTATCGACTCATGAACGGAGGCTTACACCATGATTTTAAGAGGCTTTTAGGGTATAAAATTTTTAAAAATACTCCATAATTAAAAAAATAAAAACTTACCCGTGTCCAATTGATGAGAAATTGCACAGGAAGACAGAAATAACAGATCAATCTTCAACCCAAATTTCTCTTTTTGAAGAATCTTTCACTAAACAGCAAGTGGGTGGCAGAGATTCAAGAGAAGGAGAAGGAAAAATAAAAGGGCGAGGCGAAGAAGACGAGGAGGCTTTCATATACTAATATATGCAGGCGTGGCGGTGAAATTTGGAGAGGAAAGGGAGGAAAGAAGAATGAAAGGCGGACTCGGGGAAGGAGATGGCTACGGAGGAAAAGAAGCAATCGCCCCTTTTATTGAAATATCACCTGGCGCCTTTAAACTTTGGAAAATCTCATTTGGCTCCTGGATATTTTTTTTTCTAACTTTTACAACCCACTTCAAAATATAATAGTGTTTTTTTTTTTTTTTTGAAAAAAAAGGAGAGAATATAATCTCATTGTAAATTTACCCTTTTCTTGTAGACTTTTAATTGTCACAGCACATTAATTTTATTTCTTAATTTTTATAAACTTGGTTGATGTGGTTCTTTAATTGAAATTAAAAAGTTGATAATAGAGTTGAAAGAACTTTTAGTAGTTTTTATTTAATCAGTTTGGACAAGAAATATTAAGATATTTAAAATTCTAAATAAATTATAATAATCGTAAAAATAACTTATTTTTTATAATAATAATAAGAACTTTTGTACCAACTTGAGAACATCACAAACAAGTTTATATATACTAATTTTTAGTATTTTTTTAGTGAAAATTATGAACAACAAATATTCCGCATGTTTATCAGAAAAATAATTTCTTCTCTAACAAAAAACATAAAAAAATTTTTAATCAGTTGATAATATTAGATTAGCTCTTTGATTAGAAAAAACGACATAATAACTCAATAACCCCTTACTAGGAAATTGTCGTTGCATGATCAAATTTGGGGATTAGGGTTTACTTTATGATAATCGATTTACAATTTCCTTGTGAACCGAGTGACTTTCGAGGGACTGAGATCGGTCGCCAATAAATCGCCGATTTCAACAAGTGTGGCGAGGAATTCAATTTTGGCTTCGGATTCTCCTCTATTCTATTTCCTTTGGTAGATTCTTGTTGATGTGTCAGTTAAGTTGTGTCGTTTTGATAAATAGTGTATCAAGATGTTGTCGTTTTGGTTAGTAATTGTAAATACGCGTGGCAGTCAGAATGTGTTAGTTGGTTTGCCACGTCACATCGATAGTATTCTATCCATTTCTTGAATCCACGAAGAGTGTTTTCAAATTTATCACTTTCTCTTGGACATTTCAATCCATTTCTTGAAATAATTTGTCGACGTTATCGTATTTGAACTTCGTTAAGTTTCTCTTTAAAAAATAGAGCGCATTTTAATTGCTATTTTCTGGAGTTTTGATTAAAAAAAAGTATTATAGCAATTTAATATATGTAAAAAAAAAAGTATTTAGATCTAGAGATATCAAAATGGATAATTCGAACAAGTTTAGGCGAGTCATAATTGAACAATGAGTATAATTAAATCAACTCATTTATGTCTATTTAAATAAATGAACATAAATAAGCCAAGTAACAAACCCTCCAACTTCTTTCTACTGCTCCTCTTTTCCAACTTCTCTCTACTGCTCCTTTTCTCTGAATCATTTCCTCTTCGTGACGAATCTCCCTCCCATAGGTTATGTTTTTGTTATTTTCCTAATAAAATCTCCCCTAAATTTTCTTAACGAGAGATCTCTGTTTCTTTTAGGGTTTCTAGTGAAAATTTTTGTTCTCCTAGGAGTTCTTAGTGAGATTTTGTGCTATTTTCCCTTGTTTTGTTGTTTAAATTTGAATTTATTTCAAATTTGGTTGCCAGAAATGAATTTATTTCAGATTTGGGTCACCGTCGGCAGATCTCATTATCGTTATTGGAACTTATAACTGTTGATTAGCAGATCTGATGATTGCAACATGCACAAAGTGAGCAATAACGATTTATTCTACAAGAAAATGATTTTAAAATTGATGATACTTTTTAAATCTGTTTTTAATTTTTCAAGTATTTTTATTTGCTATTAGGGCAACGATGTATGTCAATCGTGGTGGATGATTTCTAGTCATTAATGAAATATGTTTTGTTATCAAAGAATAAATATATAAATGAACATAAATGGATACTCATTTATGCTCATTTAATAAATAGATATGAGTATACTCAATTACCCATTTATAAATCACTTAGAATTCTAGTTATTTTTTTATTATTTCTTCGAATGTTGTTTTACAAGAAATAATGGTATTTAATTGTTACTAGATTGATAAAAATTCAAATTTATTTACTTAACACTCACTAAAAGTTGAATTTAAATGTATAATTATTTTTAAACAGATATAAATGAATGAGTCGAATCAACCCACTACCCACCAATTAAATGTATTTAATTGAGTACCCATTTGGACCAATTAAAAATTAATGGACGGATTTAGATGAATTGTTAGTGAGCGAATATGGGCAAATCAACATAATTAGATTGTGATTGACACATTTAATTAGATCTAATCATGACTAGCAAAAGTGGCATCCAGCATATCTAAATTATGGCTATCAAGTAAAGCAACATGTGTAACCAGAAATTAGCTTCCAACCTCAAGTTTCAAGCTCAAAGACTACAACAATTAACTGAAAGAAAACAATTCGATAACCATAATACAATAGACATTAAAGCACGAAACTATCAGCAGCTATGCTTAATCCGACTGCACAACACTCAAACCAACACAATCTTATTAATAAACTCCATTTCATTTGTTAAGTAAACTTACAGCAATACCACATAGATTAGGACTGTCAATGAGATCAGACTGACCCAAAGTCCACCCATTCAATCAGAAAAAATTCACTGAATCTAAGTTTTAATTGGGTCGGACAAAGCTTAAATCTAAATATTAAACTCAAACTAAATGTGAACCAAAATTGGACCATACTAGATTCAAATTCAATTAAAGCTCGATCCGTATATGAGTATAATTAAATATGTAATATATATAATTTCTATAATTTAAAATTATACATATTACAACATCAAATGCTAATAATTTATATATAAATTTGTATTACTAATAATTATAAAATATAGATTATATATAATTATGTATTTAATTATAAGTTTGGGTCAAGCCTGATTTAAACTCAAATCTCATATAATAGAGTGAGATTAGCTTGAACCTTTGTAAAAATTCAAATAATTTGTGAGCCAAGTTTAGACTTGCTAAAACCCAACTCAAAAAATCCAATTGACACCTTATATACTTACATTCTACTAGTAGTCTTCTCCCTCAAAAGTTAGGAATTATTTACTACTGTTACTAATATCAGTAGACAAGCAGGGAGAAGACAACCCAGTGCTCAAGAGTATTCTACAATTAGACCGTAATCGAGTCGAGCTCAAATAGTGTTATACTTGAACTCCATATCTATTAGTATTATATTTGAGCTCAAACTTGTATACTTTTAACACTATTGGAGCTCTTGCTCGAGCTAGATCAAACATGGATATGAAAACTCGAGATCAACTTGCTTAATTTTGTGAAAGCTCAAACTCGATTCATTTGAGCTCATCATCCTACATGTTTTCAAAATGGGATAATTTGGTAGCCTACTCTGAGATTTATTCTAATATCACTTAACATTTTTGAAATTCTTAAAACCTCACTTACCTCTCTTATCAGCTTGACAATGTTAGATATCTCTATCAATGATCACAAATTGATGACATTACCTGTGCATCCTTAATAATTATTTAACCAAAGATCCAAACTAAAAGCGAATTTTTAATCCAAAAAATATAAACAAAATTAACCAAATGACCATCCAATATTAGTCCATATTTTTCTATACACAAGTGGTGGTAAGGCAGCAAAGGCAGTGTTTAATTCAAATTTAGTAACGTCAACCACTTCATATGATTTTGGTAAGTAACTTATGTCTAGAAAATTTTGCAAAACAGATTTGAGGAAGTCAAGCAATGTTTTTAGGAATTATGTATTAATACATGATGTAGTTCAAGTTGTATTTTAAATTAAAATTTTTATACATGCGATTTGCATGTAAAGCCTACTTATAGGAAAAAAATTTATAAATAGGCCAGCATTAAAAAGATTAATCAAAAAATGATCTCATGACCAAATATCAAAACATTACCTATGCAGTTTTTCTTTTCTTTTTTTTCCTATGAAAAGAATATAGTCAATCGCTAGATATTTTCAGTTTTAAATTTTCGTCTTATTTTAATTTTTATTGTTGATGTAAGTTTCATAAATAGGATAACATAAGGTTAATATTGGAAGAAAAGTTTCGTCTCTCTTGCTTTTCCCCAAAAGGGGCTAAAATTTACAAAAAAATGTCAATTTAAGAGAGAAGTGAGATTTTAAAAACTCTAAGGGTGCTAAGTGATATTGTAAGAAATCTCAAGGAAGGTTTTTGAAACTATCCCTATCAATGTTCAAATAGGTTTTCTTTAAAGTGGGCACCCGGTTTCCCTTTTTTTGGCAAAGTAAACTTTTATTTATTTGTTTGTTTTTTCGTGAGAGTGTAAACAATATGGGGGTGAATAATAATTTTAGAGTTTTTGTAGAGGACTTTTGTTTTTTTTTTTTTTAAAACAACTCTCATCTTGTCCGTGTCAGGAGCCAGAGGCAAAAAGCCTTTGAAATAGCCTGAATATTTCTCTGTTAGCCTTAGCAGTAAACTGTTGAATGCCTTCGTATTGTACCCATCAAGGCATTAACCGAAGAGTCAATGTCCATTTGTGCCAAAAATTAAATAAAGGGTCAGTGTTTATTGGACATTCATTAAAAGATATATTTTATGTATTAAATTTTCAAAAAATGTAAGACTAATTGAGAAAAATGTGTAAATATAAGGGAGATTAATAATTTTTTGTATGCTTGTATACACTAGTTCGGATGGAATTTAGGCGAGTTGCATGTTGATTAGAAAAACCCTTAAATAAATACACATTGAGTCAAGATTAAACGACTAGGAAAAAAAAGAAAAGAAAAAGAAAGGAGGGGCAAAGCACAATACTTGGGATTCTCGATGACATGTTTTCTATGTCAATTCAATGACACCTATAGCATTGTATTAAGAATCCTGTTATCATTTACACTTTAATTTTTTAATAATTCAACTTGATTTGATTTAAAACAAATTTTCTCTGCCTCTAAAACTTTGAATCAAAATTAACTAATCGGTCTAATTCATATACCAATAGCTTTTGCGTGGCAGATTATTAAGCACAAGGCATTCACACTAAAGTGACTTCACGGTCGACAGCAGTCTATTTTTCTCTGGAAGTAGTGGGAATCAGGTGGCCTTTGTTCTACCTCAAAAACTTTAGTGTTTGCTAGCTAGTGAACTCTTTTCAACTGCCAATTTCCAACGTCCAACAATTTCTCACACACTCACACACATAACGCGCATTCACACACACAATGGCCGGCACAAGTTCTTCCGCATTTATCACGTCCAAGCTAGAATTTCCAGTTCCCTATTTTCACGGACTTACAAAGAGACTTCCACCTTTGACCCCTTTTAATAACAGAAGCCATGACTGCTTTTGCAATCATAATAAGTTCTTGATTTCTCCCATAACTTCAGAATTTAGAATTTCAAAATCTAGTGGGCTGGTTTTATGTTCACTTGTGGATGTGGACTCGTCAATAGATGACGCAGCTAAAGCGATTACTCCTCAAGTTGAAGTTAAGACCAGGTAACTTTTATATAATCTACAGATTCTGCTCTTCTACTTCTTGAGACTTATTGTTTCTTATTAAAAAGAAGCTTAAAATATTGTTGGATGTTCATTATGATTTTTTTGGTACCTCTAAACATCTATCAGCTTTTGGCATGGTGAAGATTTTGCAATGTCCAGGGCTGGACTGCTGCTAGTTGTACCTTATCCAAGAGCACATTGGCTAGTTTCAATCTTTAATCATCTTGCAAAAATAGTGCAACAAATAATGGGATAAACGACATTGGCTATTGGATAAGGGTATTTGTGCTGCAGAAAAGTAAAAGGAATTTTAATTTGATGAGAAAGCAAAAAAGTTGAAGGTGATTGGCTGCTAGACAGTATGTGAAACATGACAGCTGATGCAACTTTAGGTAATGAAGTTATATAAAAATCTGCTGGTTGTGGTACATATTCTTGCCTTGCAATTAACTGTTTATAATAATTTTGCAAAACCAAATACTATGACCCATTCTATTTAGGAGAATAGACAAATTTTTAGGCAAAGCTGAGAATGAAGTAGAACATTCAGTTTAAGGCAAGGAATACTTGTTAAGTATGTTATTTGTGTTATTTTGAAAGCTATGGCCTGTTATGTTAATTGGAGTAAATCTATCGTTTTGTGGATTCTGTTTGTTTGATACTTTTGCTCTTGCCTTGTAGTATATGGAACTGGAGAGGTTATTCTATTCGCTACCAATATGCTGGAAGCAGTGGACCGGCACTTGTTTTAGTTCATGGTTTTGGAGCAAACAGGTCTACATCGATCAAATTTTTGCTTCTCGTCAACTATTTGATATAGGTATTAACTGCAAAAACAGGTCTACATCGATCACATTTTTCCTTCCCATCAACTATTTGATATAGGTTTTAACTGCAAAACTGCATATCAACCAGGACAATTTCTGCATTTTCCCTGGGTTTGTTTATCGAAATTTATAGTATACTCTATTAACTCTTTAGAGGTTTTAGGATATAGGTCTCTTTTTGCCATTAACTTGAGGAAATCTTTAATCGATGCAAAGCTGCACCTATACATGAAGTTTAGAAAAGATATTGGAGTGATCCTGTGGTTCTTTTATTCACTTTTTGGTTTAAGGTGAGAAATCTGGGTAAATAACTTAAGGGGCAAAAAGAAAGGAACTTCTTGATTTTCAGCATAATGCAAGATATATTAATGGACCAAGTAATTGATTACCATGGGAATTTTGTCCAGAAACTGAAGTCTGAGTTTTAGCTAAGAGTAACTTGGATATACTGAACTGGCAGAATGGTTCTTCTAGATTTTCTTTTAGAAACTGTTATGGAAATTTTCAACATACTGTTTGGAGTTGAAAACCAGTGCACAAGGCTCCTATTGCTGGAGGGGGTGGAAAGGTCCAGGTGCATGCATATTTAGTCTTACAACCAAAGGGCTTTCTTTTTGTGTATTAGATCTTTGACCTTCTCAAGCACTTTTAAGAAGGCTAATGTGGTCGGCGTTTTAGAAGGGGCCAGTAAAATGTAAAAAACTTTGGAACAAAGTGCTTGTAATACCAGTAAAAAGTGCTTGTAACTACTAGGGGGCAATATATTCTCAAAGATCTACTATAGAATCAGAATGCTGTTACCAAGCAACCAGGAATAACAGAACATACCAGAAAATATAATAAGAGGAAAAGTGAAAACAGAAAAATCTTATGTTCATTTAAGATAAGTCACATCAAAATCTTTTACAAAATGCACCGATTTGAAAACTGCAGTCTTCTTCTCTAATGTACTGATGTCTCCTCCTTATCTCACCAATGAGATTACAAAAATTAAAATTTGTTCTCCGGTAAAAGCAATCTGGTACCGCCATCTTCATCAGGGAAATTTTTGTAAAACAGTCCATTTCATTGACCGTATAAAGAGAACTACAGCTCATTTTCTTCTACATGACACTTGTTATGTCTTATGGAGATAAAGTATCCAATGCCTTGTGGCTATTACTTTGCACCAGTAGAGATAATCTGTTCCTGTTGTCTTTAAGGTTTTTTAATAACACTTGCAGACAATTTGGAACAGCCTGAGTTTTAAGAATAAAATTGGGAACTAATTGCAGCTTAACTTTAAAGTTTAATCCACCTTCAATTCTTTCATTTTGTCTAAACTCTTTGTCGATCATTGAAAAATTACCACCTGATCTGGGTACTGTACCACCATTTTTCCTTAACAGTGACCATTGGAGGAAAAATTTGCCAGTTCTTGCACAGTCACACAGGGTATTTTCTGTTGATCTCATTGGTTATGGTTATTCAGACAAACCAAACCCATGTGAACTTCAGGAGCATAATTTTTATACATTCGAGACTTGGGGGAGCCAGCTAAATGACTTCTGTATTGATGTTGTCAAGGATGAAGCGTTCTTCATCTGCAATTCAATTGGAGGTGATACTTCAACAAGTTATTTTCTTTCAAAAGTTAATGCCTGCATGTTTTCATTGCTACAAAATGTGAATCCACTATCTATTACTGCAATAAAGAGAAGCTGTAATATTCTGAAGATGTTCAGCTTCAGGCAGTGTGCTGTAACATCTTCATTGCTTTGTTCTTTAAGTGAACTCTATCTTTAGTACAGTAGTAGTTTCTAAAGCCAAATTGCATTTATAGTAGTGCAGAAAACATATGATTATCTAAATATAGCACTGATATTAATCTGTTGGCTGCTAGTAATTGTCAAATGTAAATTTTGAGAAGAGGCATTTTTAAACATTTAAAGTTGTCAGCTCACTGACTTTTAAACTCCAATGTTTGAATCTTCTTCTTGTGCAATAGTAGTCATAGTAGTATATCTCACCTAGGAATTTGTAGTTATGATAAAATGGTTTGAAGTCTTTAAGCCCTGCAATGACCTATAAGGTATTGCAGGATATTTGATTTACACCCATGAAAAAATGGACTATTGAACGATATCATATTAAAGCTTTATTTTGTAAAGAAGGCTCTCTTACAGTGATATGGGTAGGAACTTCTCGGCCTAGTTCTTATACTTCCTTCTAAACAGATAGCAAAACAGTCTGAATGTTATAGCTGCTCAACTTCTTAAGTAGAAAGTGAGATGATGACATTTCTGTTCTTCTAATAGACAAGAAATTCTGGCATCTCTCCATAAAATTCATGCTGGGGTAGAGGGTCCAAGAATTAAAAGAACATATCTTAGGTGGTCATAATATGGTCTTAGACACGCAAACAATTTTGTTTGATAATATTATGGTTGAGTAATTCAACTTGTCTTATTCAAGAATGTTTAAACTGAAATTTCTGGCCATCGATGATCCTGCTCCTGTACTTTCGAGCAGAACTGATGTGCCTTTCTGAAATTAATGTTCCATTGTGGGGAGCCCTGGACTCTTTTAAGTCAGTTATGTTGAAAGTGATCTGATGCATTTATTGTGTAGGAGTTGTTGGACTTCAGGCTGCAGTTACTCAGCCACAACTCTGCAGAGGGATTGTTCTTTTAAACATATCACTCAGGATGCTTCACATAAAGAAGCAGCCTTGGTATGGAAAGCCTCTAATCAAGTCATTTCAGAATTTGCTGAGGTAACCTCTATGAACTTATCTTGTAAACTTTTCCTTTATCGGTTCTACATATTTATTTTGACATTTAACTATTACAATTGTTCATTCATCATTTTCAGAAACACTGCTCTTGGAAAGTTCTTTTTCAAATCTGTTGCCACATCTGAGGCAGTGAAAAGTATACTTTGCCAGGTAAATAAGTTAAAGATGCATCCTGTTCATCATCATCTATTGGTCTATAGGAGCTGGAAGAAAAAGAAGAAAAATCTACACAAAGCAAAAAGCCCATTGAATGAAATTTATAATAGTTTTCATCTTTAGTTTATGAGAGTGGCTGATGTTTGCGGGAAACCTCATGGTAAATTCCAAGGGACCATTACAATATTGGATGAAATTATCCAAACTTTCTAGGATTAGATGTATTGGTTGAAATTGATTCTCTGTACTCTATAACCAAGAAAACCTGCAGGCTGTAGGTCCTCATTCCAGTTCTTATTGCAACTGTGAGTTTTAGAAATTTTATAATTATATGAGAGACAGAAGCCAATATTTTCAACATTGCTTGGCTTATTTGATGCTTAACACTACAGCAACTGGTTTAATGATTTTAGAACTTAATCAGTTGCTGATCTATGTAAGTAGAAATGAAAAAGTTCCATAAATCGCATCAAAATACTATTTTGACATATAATGTACATGGAATTCTTGGAATCTGGTTTTGCATGTCTGCTAATCCATGACTCATGCATATAAATATAATGTCAAACTGTTAATTTTAGTATTTGCAATGATGCAGTTATTAAACGTGTTGACAAAACTTGAGGAGGATATATTGTTAATGTTGGTTATCTTTGCACTTTGCATGGCTCGGAGGCATTAACAAATTAAGGTTTCAGATGGGTTGAAATATTATTTATTTGCATCTTCTTTTCCATTTGACTGAGATAGATCATTGGTTCAAGGAAAATTGCATAGGTCATTACATATCATATAGTCAGTGTACTTGGACAACTGTGTCCTTATTACTAATTCTGCATTTTATGAATTACGAGTTATGCTCTTTTTCTTTCTCCTTCTTGTATGAAGAGAAGTTCTCATGATGACATAAGGATCTCTCAATTCCACAAATTTGTTTGTTTGGTGTAGTTTTAATTTGTCTCACTTGTCATGACAAGTTGGAAAAGGATTTCTGATCTTTATGTGCTTCGAGCCATTGATTCTAATGGGAAGCCATGTTTTCATCTGTTCTATGTACTTTCACATGTCAGCCTGTCTCTGTAGTTAAAGAGAAAAAAGGCGACAAGGATCCCCAAAGTTATACTTTTTGTATTTAGATGAATGATTGGCAGTGAAATTCAAACTTTGACATCAAAACATAAAATGTTTGAAGTGTACTTTGAAAAGTGTAGGGATTCAAACCATTATTGAGGAAAGCTCTACAGAAATGGCTGCAGTTGTAAAATTTTCACCTTCTGAAAATTTCTTAGGGAATTAGCAGGTTCCTTCTAGTTGCTTCGAGTCATCAGTGTTTGAAGCTAAAGTTTCATGTTCTTTCAATTTTCAGCTGTATTTGATATATAAAGGGCTAATAACTTAATTCTAATACCTTACTATGGTTATGAGCTCATAAGAAATTATTTGACATGATTAAGTCAAGAATCACATCATCATACAGTGCAACTAATGTTCTTTGTATCAGTGTTATCATGATACATCACAGGTAACAGATGAATTAGTAGACATCATCCTTCGCCCAGGGCTTGAACCAGGTGCTGCTGATGTGTTTCTCGAGTTCATTTGTTATTCTGGAGGGCCACTTCCTGAGGAACTACTCCCCCAAGTGAAGGTAAAGACAATGAATTCTTTACCAATCAATTTTTGCTATTTGTTTGCTTCTGTTTACTGACATCCAATGCTCCGCACGGCTTCCTTATAGTGTCCTGTATTGGTAGCATGGGGTGACAAAGATCCATGGGAACCACTTGAGCTTGGACGAGCCTATGAAAAATTTGACTCTGTGGAAGATTTTGTTGTTCTGCCTGATGTTGGCCACTGTCCTCAAGATGAGGCTCCCCACCTTGTCAACCCCCTCATTGAGTCGTTTGTTGCTCGTCATTCAGTGCCTAAAGGTAACATTTCCCATGAGGCTTCCTGATGTGCTGCAAGGTCTATTCTCAAAACCCTGGTGCCACTAAAGGTTCTGCTGATGCTCCAAGCCATTTTCCATTCAATATATTATGCCATGAACATTCTTTGAATTATGATTCATGTGAGATTCTTTCAACAATTAGTGGTGAAATCTAGATATTTACTTGCAAACAAAAACCAAAAAATTCACCACCAGTCTGTTACAGATTAACAGTAGCTTAATGAAACAAAGCAAAACTTGTAAAAAACTTTTCCTTGATTACCATCAAAGATTGCATTGTAATTCATCTGAAACAAAAAGATTAGCTTTAAAGAGGAATTGACCAGAGGGAGATGTTTTGGTCCTGATGTTTCCAAAGTTTGTGATTTTAAGCAGATTTAAAACAATTATCAAAAATGGAACAATGACTAATAGTCAATGTCAAATTGCGATTAGTCAACAAGTTTGACTTTGCACTTTTGGTCTCTAATATTTTGATTTTGAATCATTATATTTTTTAACTTTTGAATAATGATATTAAGAGTTTTAGCATGAATTGAGATATAAATTAGAATGAAATAGTATTAAATGGGTAATAAGAACTCTAATTAAACATCTTTTTCTTCTTTTCTTTTATTTTTATTGCATTTATTTATGCTAATAATATATCATATGTGTCTTTCTTTTGCATAGTTAGTCTCATATTTAATATGGTATACATATGTTATTGTTTCTCATTATTAGTTAAAACACTTTATATTGGCACAACATGATCATAGCCTAAATATCATATCTTTGTAAGATGAGTTATAATTGGATATTAATATACCAATAATAAATAAAACATAGACTAGTACAAGAAAAGGGGAATTCTAGTTTTATAATCTAAATTTATTATAGTTACTACAAAAATTGTTGCACATCTTGTGTATGTAAGTTTCAAATTCTTGTAGTTAGCCATTGTATATGTAAAAACTAGTGAATGAAAGTATCAATTTGAAGTAATTTTAGGAATTCTTAAAAGAAAAACTATCTTTTACTTTTTGTTATCTTTCCTACCAATTGAAAATTAACGCTCCAATATCTGTGTGCCTTGATAATCATTTAATGGTACATATGATGTGTATGAAATGTCAACTTCATTTCAAATACAATTTATAACCTATTAAAATGCCAAAGAATGATCAACTTAATTTACAAAAAGTATATATATTCCTTATATTTTAAAGGGATATTAATTAAGTTTTTTAATTATCATTAATAATAAAAATAGTAAAAATCATTGTCAATTAATTATTTGAGACTAACTATGCAAAAGAAAAGAAACATATGATATATTATTAGCATAAATAAATGAAATAAAAATAAAAAGAGAAAAAGAAGTTTAATTATAATTATTACTATTCATTTAATACCATTTCATTCTAATTTACCTCTCAATTCACGCTAAAATCCTTAATATCACTATTTAAAAATTAGAAAAATATAATGATTCAAAATCAAAACACTGGAAACTAAAAATACAAAGCCAAAATTGTTGACTAACGGCAATTTGATGTTGGCTATTAGTCATTGTTCCATTTTTGTTAATTGTCCTAAATCTGCTTAAACTTTGGAGACTAGATTTATTTTGGCCAAAATATTGGGGACCAATCACAAACTTGGGGGACTAGTTTATTTTAATTGAAATATTGGGGACCAATTAAGCACACAGACCAAATATTAGCTATTCAAACTACAATTTCTCCCATTAACTCGATGAACAAGTTGCAAATACAGTCGCATCACACTCTCACCCAGAGGAATTTGGTCGGTTAAAACCAGTCTGTCAGTCCCTGGTCCTCAGGAACTGCTTCTTTACAAAGAAAAGTAGCGTGCTTTTCTCTTCTTCCCATTGTTCTTATAGACAAAAGTAGGATTCATCATGTAGAATACACAGATAAGCTAACAGCTCTACGACACAAGACAATAAGTCACCACCATCTCTTCAATATATATACACACGGAAGAACTAGGGTTCCTGAGAGAAGTCTAACAGCGCAAACTTTACATGCAAACCAATTTTACCACCTTCAGTCACCAGCTTAGCAGCTGTTACCAACCAATGCCCTGGAAAATCATAAGGGCCCCGTGCAACCTCCGACGTGTCTACAAATTTGAGCAACTTTGTAGAGCGGACGGGCACAGGAGGACCATCAGGATATACACCTGAGTTCAGAACAGCTGGAAGCTGTTTTGGTGCATCGTTCGCCGCCCGCTGTGTAAATGTAAAAGTCGTGCTCAGATTTGTGAGAAAATTCGACTTTCGAGAAGCTTCTGGTGCAACTGCCCACTCTGTCTTTCGGATAAAGCAGTTCGGTATGTGAGTGTAAAGCAAGCGAAGGTGAAGAACAGTTCTTGGCCAATTTCCTTTGCTGATAAGTTGTGCACCTGTTACTATAAAAACACCACTTGATTCTCCATTTATCCATCCTGGATCATGCTTTACAACAGAGGAGCACACATTTGAAAACCTCTTCCATCTGACTGGTTCTAAGAATTGCAGACTAGATTCATAGTCATCCGAACCTCGCCACTGACAAGGCTTGGTTATGCTAGCGTCAGCTGAAGCAGATGCCATAATGTTGGGGAGACTTGAAAGATGCTGCACATGTATTGCCAATCGGTTGCATTGTTTACCTTCTAGATAAAGCCGCAAGCCAATAACTGGTTTTTTACTGCTGGAAACCTGGAGATCCAAAGGAGCAAAACATCAGTGACTTCACTTTACGAAGTCCAAAGAGGTATGCTTAGCACAATAAGACGGCTAAATGTTGTATACATGTAATCAAAATAGCAAGACATAACTGATTCAAATGACAGCAAAGCTTCACTTAATTAGATAAATTCTGGTGACGTCCTTACATGTTCTTTGTGACCCACAAGAAAAGCTGGAAACTGGTAAGACCTGAGTTCTTGTTAAGAAAATGACAAATACTGTGCAGCTAACTGCAAATTCTTGAGACTATTTAGTTGTCTCTCTAAAGGTAAAATACTCCTCCAACCTCATTTATTCTAAATAAGGGTTTTAACAGTCTGCTAAACGTCACAGACAAAATATTATCTGGGCATTAAACTTTTAAACCGTGGACCAATAAATTCCTAGAGTTCACTTCTTCTTTGATCCCCATTGTCAAGCATGTATGTCCTCAAATTTCTCTGAAATGCAAACAATAATCAGATCAACAAACACTGCACCTCAAAATAAGCTAATAGCTAAGAAAAGCTTAAGCTAAACTTCTAGACATTAGCAGTGTAGCACCTCCGTTTGTGGGGAAAGTGTGAAGGCTTATAATCGATAAAGAACCTCACTCGTATAGGGCATGGGCATCACCTTTGCACTTTATCCATGATCATCAATATTTGTAACACTTTTCTACAACATAGAAGTGACCTAGTGATACTCATGCTTTAGTTGGTCATAAAGGCCTCCCTTCCAGTACTAATGTATACTGTGTCAGTAATCCAACAGGCAACATGAAATGAATGTTCAAACAAGTCCTTGGCCCATCACAGTAAAAAATCGACCAAACATATCAAACTTCAAACCACAAACTTGAAGTTCTGGACAGTAAAGAACCGCGAGCTACCAGAATTCAAACAAAAAAATTGACATAAACCTTCTTTATGAAGATAGCCTGTGTACTTTGTCCAAATTCAACATTATACAATCTGTATCTCCCTCAGGAGTAGGTTTGATGGCTTTTTAGTTATGAGTCTCAGGCCCTCTCATGCTAAGTAATCCAACCTCATGTTGACATCGACCCTGATTACAGAGTCTAGCACTTTAAGACCTGTAATGCTTTAACTGTGTATCTGCCATCTCTTCAAGTGACAATGATTTTATTCTCAATTTTTTTTTCATTTTCTTTTGGACCTAGAACAAAAGGGTTGCTGGGGTGTTTTGGATGTATAGCCAATCAAGAGAGTACTAGCAGGATCAGGGCCATAAGTAAAACTCTTATTAGTAAGTTTATAGTAATGTATTATTCCCCCACTCCCTAGAGATTTAAATATGTCAAAGACAACTTCTCCACTGACTCATCCTGAGATGGGTTGACAATCCATTTCTTCTACCAACTTCTTTTCTCCCATTGCAAGTATATTTAGTTTGATCATATCCTTCTAATTGACATGGGTTGCAATAGCACAGCGCAAAAAAAATCCAAAAATTAAACCCTAAATTGAGATTTAAATCATAAAAATCAGACGACTTCAATTTTAGTTAACAAGTACACCAGACAGAGACCTTTGGACATTAGATGATGGTTCTGACCTACTTGCCACGTTATGCACTAACAAGAAAACAAGTTCTTATACATCATTAGCTACTAGCTACTGAAAAAATCCTCTTGTAACATGAAATAAGATTCATTTTGCTCTTTCCTATTGTGGCTACTCTTAACTATGAGAGAGAGAGAGAGAGAGAGCTGGTACCTGACTGGAGCTAACATGAAGCTTCGGACCTAAGAAACTAAACTGCAATTTTGGGCAAGAAGCTTTTCGTATCTGATGTCTCAAAGGAAGCTCACAGTAAAGAGGTGACCACTGCCTGGGAACTTGAAATTCCAAGAAGTATTGTAGATCGTCCAAAGCAGGCTTGTCTGGAATGTGAAATTTCCAGTTTGAAACTTCAAGAAACAGTCAAATTTATCACCAAAAACCAAGAAGTAAATCAAACCACAGACACTTACATCGTAGATACAAATTTATCGCATGACTAAGATAGCCACTTCCTGGAATTCCAGTAAGTAAAGAAGTAATAGGCACAAGTTTGAAAAGTGTGGCCTCTGGGTTGATGGCCACCGTCTGAAGCCACTTGGAGTGGCTTTGGGCAAACACATCTCCTCCCCTTTTTGACCATATAAGTGTGAGCCCCTGTTCAACACTACTATGTGAAAATCAGAGTGACAGAAATGATTGAGAATTACATTTTCATGTAACTTACATCCTTGCTTGACGCTTCGGTAATGCTTGTAAATTGCATGGTATGTGACTGCAACATGCGGTTAAATACCTCAGGGATCTGCAAAACCAACAAGGTGGGTCAAATTGCAATGTTAACTCAATGTCAGAAGACAAATCAAGGGATGGATTTACAAACTTACCTTCTTTTTCCCATCCTTTGTCTTCCGCTCCTGTAGAGGATTCATTCCATCAGAAAACAGTATATCTCCGAGATCCTCCAAACACCCTTTAAGTTCAGAAGGAGGAATGGTTGAGGATGGTTTCTGCTTTACACAAATTACATCCTGGCCTCCAACAGCCATCCCTACCACTATATGCGTTCCATAAGTTTGAATGAACCTGCCTAAGGAAACATCATTAGAATCTCCAAGTAATATTAACATTACATCACAATGTAGAAACAAGTCCATATTTTGATATGAACAGCAAGAAGTATTCCATAAACAGAGAAGAAGTTAAAAAAAAAAAGGAGAGAGAGAGAGAGACAGGGAGAGACAGAAAAAACCAAAGCCCAAAAACAAACAAGAAAGGGAAGACTCCACATCTCACTAACAACCTAAATTTCCGCAAGCCAGCTGAACGAACACAGTTTCTATATATCAAAAAAGACATCAAACACTGAAGGAATAAATTTTACCCATCAAATAAAGCATCTGAAACCAACAAAACAATAGGATGACCAAAGCGCATAGCCTCTTTTGTCAACCTGCTTTAATCTTGCATTAATGAACATGTACAGAGACTTCCAGAGGAGAATGCGTAATATCATACTAGTTCATCGAACAAGATTTGGGATATGGGCTTTCTTGATTATATGCTTTTTAATCTTATAACACAGAAAGGCAACATAATGAGTTAAAAATATACCTAGAGAGTTTGGCAGGATCCCAATGAGATGGCACAGCTTTTTTTACTTTCTCGTGGAGCACCAATGGAGATGCTGTGAGGTGAAGATAGTACAATGAGATGAAATAACCATCAAAAGCAAGATGTTTAACATCTGCAGCATCATTCATCCATGCTCCACTTAAATCAAATAATGCATTCAAATATCCTGATGGAACTTTCCCCTGTACGGATGACTTCTGATTCAGCAACTCCGACATCTGCAACAATAATAGCAATTACACCATGCTAAGCTAGTGATTCCCAAACTCACATAATTTTTTAGGATTAATATTTCATCGGCATAATTTGTTAGGATTAATATTCTTATTCTGTCAGGAACATTGTCTTATACCAACAGGTCTAGTACACGCTACATATGCAAAAGAAAAAATAAAATAAAATAAAATTTGAATAGAGTTTATGTATCATTATTTTACACTCTAGAAAACATTAATCCGATCAATTAACACAAGTATTACAAAATTAACAACCGAATTTCATATTATACTGTCAATATAATTACAAAATTTCTTATATCATGAGTAACATTTTCTTATGGTTACTGAATTTGTAATTAATAACGGAATTACAAAATTTCTTGTAACGTCAGTGCCATTTTCTTTTACTAGCAGGTCTGAATACAAAAATTCTTATGTATCTTTAACTGAATTACAAAATTTCTTATATAGTTAGTAATATTTCCTTACATTAGTAGGTTTTGATACAGGTGAAAAATAAAATAAAACTTCAATACAGTTTCCGTATCATTAACTAAATTGCAAAATTACTTATACTGCCAGTAACATTTTCTTATATTAGCAGGTTTGGATGCACAAGAAAAAAAAATTAAAATTTGTTAATCCTATAGTTACAAAACTAATATCTGAATTTAATATTTCACCTGATTAAATTCGAGGACGTCGGACTTAAATCGAGTATGCTCTCCTTTATCACATCTTATACTCTCGGACACATTCGGAACCACCACGCCGGCGCCGTTACTTCCGCTGCCGCCGCCGCCACTGACCGGAATTACCATATCCCGTTTATTCTTCTCATCCAGAACAACCAATCTACTATCAGGACACCTTTTCACATACTTGAGTCTGGAATCACTGGCGAAATCGAACCCGCAACCTAAGGCTTCAATGGCTCTTATTTCAATAGGCTTCCACTCGTAGTCTCCGCTGACCTCGAACATTCTTGCTGAAGTTCCGGCAGGCACTAAGACGCCGTTTTCAATGCCAAAACGACGTAGTTTTCCCGGGTATGAACTGACGGCTAAAGCCTGACAAGGTATGACCGAAATAGTGAAATGGGAAGGGAACCGAAAAGGAATTAGTACTAATAATGAAGGACGGTTGACTTTTGACCCGTACTGACTTGTCAATCAAACCACCCAGTTTGGTCAGATAGATCATAGGCGTGTATTTTTGAGTTGAAAATTTCGAACCTTGTAATTTTTTTTTCAACCTTAAAATTAGAGCAAATTGTCCGGATTGCCTCTAAACTCTTGAAATCATTGAGTTTTGATCACGGAACTATTAAAAATTTGGTTTTGGCCAATAAACTATTTAAATTTTAGATTTCGGATCATTCTATTAGATTCAATAGTAAATTATGCCAAATCTGAGTACCTATGCGATTTACGAGACAAAAGAAATGGATAGTTTAGGAAGTTCAGAAGAGTGTTTGTACCACTTCTTTCTTCTCGTATGTATCAATTTCTTCGTCTTTTCTAAAGCAAAACACTTTCTTCGTAAACCCAAACATCAAACGTCTGACAAATCAAGAAAAATGAAACAACGAAATGAATGGAGGGATTGAGCATCAGCAAAAGCTTGTAATGAACAGGATTTTGAATGGAAGGATTTTTGCAAATTTCAGCTTCAAGTGACTTCATTTTGGCCTCCAATTTTGTAACTTTTGCCTTCCACTTTCTTGTAGATTTTTCTAATTCAGCCATCCATTCAGTTTATCCTTCTTAAAAGACTCGGTATAATCAGAACAGATTGAGCGCACATCTCATCATCTAGCCAACCCCAATGTCCACATCCATCCTTCAAAAACAAACAATTTCATTATGTTCCTTACATAATAACAATTTAAATATCTAGGAAGATGGTACAAACCTCCCCTAATGTGCATTTGGCAAACCTTCTTCCCGAATTTTTGTGCAGTCCATGATGTTATTATTGTTGTCTTTATAATACAAACACAAGTAAGTAGATGAGACATGGATGTAGGCAGCATGGATCTTGTTGGCACTGCTCTTGGTGGTGTTAATCTTGTTCGTACTTCCTTCAACCCAAACTGGGTTTCTTCTATTCCTTCTCCTTCTTTCTAGCAGCAAATTTTGGATTTCTTCCACCAAGATGGCGTTAAATCTTACTACCTTTTGGGTTTAAAGAATAAGAAAAAGAAGATGCATATGAACTTCCTAAATTGCCCCTTTATTTTATCTCATGAATCGTGTGCAGGCACTCAAATCTAGCATAGTTAACAATTAAATATGACAGAATAGCTCGAAATCTAAACTTTAAATAGTTCAATAGCCAAAATCAAATTTTTAATAGTTTAGTAGCCAAGGTCAACGATTTCAAAAGTTTAGTGGCTATTCGAATACTCATATGAATCAATATATGATACTCATATGAACTTGTTTTCAAATGAAAATTATGATTTATGAACTGTTAATTCTTACGATTACTTCCTCCATCTGTCCATTAAAAGTGTCATACTTTTTATTTTGAAATATTCCAAACCACTTTTAGTCTTTCTTTCCAATATTGTCACTCATTTTAATCATGTGCATATTACTATTCAAATTCAAATTTTAAATTTGTGAAGGTAAGATTGGAAAGAGAAATACAAACATTATAATCAAACTACTATTTTTAAAAAGTTTAGATTCCTAAAACATAACAAAATAATTAGGATTAAGGAGTATTATTTTTTAGTTTTTATATTTGAAATTCACAATTAATGACAGTTTAAAACGGATATAAATCATTTCATTTGGTCTTATTGGGATAATTTTAGAAATTTCTCTCATGATTTTTTATAGTTTCACTGTCCTCCCATGAGGTTACAAAAGTATTACTAATTTCCCTTAAAACCAATTTTCTTGTAACAATTCAGCCCAATTAAAAAAAAAGTAACAATAAAAAAATAATTTTGGGTGTGAGAAGATTTATATATGCCAAAAGTGCCCCTGAACTCTTATACTAGTTAAATTAAATATTTGATCTAACTTGTTAATTTACTTATAAAGCCATTACTACATATGGTCAACAAAAAATTTCCATCATACATAACAAAAATTAACAACTTTCAAAATGTAACAAAATAATTTTTTTCCATACCTTAAGATTCTTGCTATCACCACAATTATAAGAAAAAATAACACAATTGAAATCTCTTTATATTTGATTCCTTTTATTTATCAAGTACATAAACTGAAAAAGGGATGCATGGTATTGGATCCCTTTTTAGATGCCAAATTAGATTTTTTTTAGTTTCCAATTATGATTAGTTTAGTTTGTAAACGCTTAATTATTTCTCATATCTAAATCCTTTAATTAATCAACTACATTAGGTCTAATTTCTTTTATTTGTCAAGTATATAAAAATTAAAAAAGATCCACTTGATATTGGCTTTATTTTTAGATGGGAAATTAATTAACTTTTTACAATTCAAATTCTAGTTAATATAGTTAGCAAATGTGTAACTCTTTTCCTTTGCATATGTGTTTAATTATCCTAATAAGGGTTACAAAGTCATTTAGCCATTAGTGGTGTAAGCATTGGGTCCAAAATGACTAACAAGGGAGGTAAGTAAAATTTTTAAAACCTCAGGAGAGGACAATGAAATTGTTAGAAACCTCCGGTCTTATTTATATAAATTTGTCAATTGAAAAGTTTTAGGGTTAATTACTATTTGCACCCCTCGACAATTTGTTTATCAAACATTATACCCCAAACTTTCAATTTTAGCAATCTAGTACTTTCAACTTTTAATTTTTAGCATGATTAATAAATCAAGCTAAACCTAATCATGATAAGGATGATTGTACTACTTTACCCGTGATTTCCTACAAAACATCCAAAAAATGTCCATTTCATTTTCATCTTAATGAAGTCAAATAAATCCCTAGGAGAACCTTTTAACACCCAAAAAATAAGAAATCAAAGCACAACCCATGTCCATATTTCACTACTATCAGCTCGTGAACTACCACCATAACCTCTTCACGTACCACCGTAATCTCTTCACCAATTTCTTACCGCTACCTTCATCTTATCGTATCAAATAGATAAAAAAAAAAAAAAAAAAAAAAAAAAAACTGGACAAGGAAAAAATAACTTTCTTGTCAAACCAAACAAATTAACACCAAAAAAAGTCAAAGAAAAAAAGTAAAAAAATTTCTATATCCAAATCTCATCATCGTAAACATTTGCATCACCATCACCATTACCATCAATGCCACCATAACCTCTCAACTTTACCACTATGATAACCTCTTATAACTTGCACGATGAATTAATCCCAAAAAATCATTAGACCAAAAGGAAAACCAACAGCAAAATATCTCATATCCAAATCTTGCCATAACAGGCACACCTCCACCAACACTATTACCATAACCTCTTGAATCTAGCAGTATGGTCATCTTCTTTTGATCAAATGCCAAACTTTTTTTTTTTAACCTTTTTGACCAACACCCTTTTTTCAATTCCAATCCTTCAACAGCAGATGATTTTAACTCCTTTAAGCTCCACCTTTTTGCTCGAAAAAAATGCATGCCACCCTTGTTTCTGCTCCCTGTCGGTAAGATGGACAGCATTAAGCCCTTCCCTAGGACAAGAGACTGGAAGCGTAAAGGTGTGGAGATGGAAGAGGTAGCAGTGTTGCTGCTTCTTCTCTGGAATTGGGACGAACGAGTAGGGGGCAGCAGGTGGAGGTTTTGGGTATGTCTTTTGAGATAATTCTTAGGATGGTTTTTGTGGGACTCTGGTGATTGAATTCGGAAGGTAGATTATTTTTTTTCATTTGAAATCATTTATTTATTAGCTAATTACTTGTGCAAAATTTCTGTAACTGTTAGTATATGCATAGAAAAGGGTAATTTTGGAACAAAGGATGATAATGGTCTTTTTAATTGCCAAATTTTAGTGGATTGCAAAAAATTAAAAGTTGAAAGTAGTTGATTGCTAAAATTAAAAATTTAAGGCATCAAGTTCAATTGCTGAATAGTTTAGGGTGCAAACGGCAATTAACCCAAATTTTTATTTGTAAATTTTTCAAAATTTTAAACTTATGATTTAAAACTCACCGTAAGAGATGGCCAATAGCAGCGGGCCTACTGGCTTGCCCTTGTGGGGTTGCCATCCCACATCGGTTCTTGGGGGGTTTGGGGTTGGGTTTATAAATCCCTGAAAGGATCTCAAAAGTTGCCGGCTTTTGAGGTTTCTTCTGGGATTAGATTTATATATCTAACTTTCGTCAAAAAAAAAAAAAAAAAAAGAGATGGCCAAATCTAAGTTGTAAATTATCTTATATTTGGTTCCAGTTCCATCCACCTAAACTCGTGCAGACTGTTGCGGGGAAGGTCGGCCGGGAATTAGTAGTACATTTAATGATGATAGCGACACTTCAACAATTTTTGATGATACAAATAGGCTGGATTTTTTTTCTTTTGTGTCTTAAGTTTGGTTTTCTGAGTTTTTCGGTAGGTAGAATTCCTTATCATCTCATTTTGGATTGCAAGTTTTTGAAGTTTTTAAAAAATATATTATAATGATGTGATATATATAAGGTAAAAAGATAATTAAAAAAATGTACCGAGTGAATATTTCAAAATTTTTCTGAAAAAAATCACAATCCAAACGCTTTTCAATTTTTTCATATAACATAGGTTTTGTTAACAGTCTGCAGGCTTTTTGTTCAAGTATAATATAGTCCTTGCAATAATATGTTGGCCAATTTAGTCATCTGGCCAAAGTTTCATGACAAAATATATTTCGTTTTTCCAAACACGAACGGAAGAACAGTTTTAGAAAGCATCATATTCCATATTTTCAGCAATTTGTTAAACCCATATGTTTACACATGCATATATTGATGTGTACATCAGCAGTAAATATGTGCACATATACAAATTGAAATGTAAACCAGGCCAACGAAAAGTATACATATTTTTCAATATTAAGGTGTACATCTAGTTTTTCCACTATTATAAGTTGCACAAATGCTCAATGTGGTGTGAACGCGTACACATAACAAATCGAGATACAATAGAGGGAAGTCCCACGCGAAGCGTGGGAATTGATGCCTATGGTGTGATTAAATAACTTGGCTGTGTTGGATAATTTGATATCAAGTGGAACACATTTACATGTTACTTAATTTTTGTTGTCATAATCAGCAATAACTAGAGGTTGTTGGCATGGTCCCTTACTTTTCTTTTCAATGTCTAATACAAATGGAAGCTCGTGTTGTTATCATATGTATCATTTTCCCCTACATTTAATCTTTCAAATAGAGTGGGGTTGTTCAATTAGGAACACTCACCATTGTTCTGTTCAGTATTTTCAACAGAACGAACATGTATTCTCTACGCTTTATACTTATTTCCGTTATTTCTGTCATGCTTTATCTTTTTCTTTTGTTGATAACAATGAGTTTGTTTGGACAAAGAGAATTTGAAAAAAAAAATTTTGCCTCACAAATCCCAATCACCTTTTTATCTTCCCAATCACCTTTTTATCTCACATACATCACATCACAAAAAGTGCTACAGTAAATATCTCAAATAAATCATCCAAATAAACTCTTATCCAAACAAACTCTTATCCAAATGTATATCGTTTTTTTGCCTTTTGATTTCGAAGTTACTTCTTAATATTAAGATTATCGATATTGTTTGTTTGATCCTTCTTACATTTCAACCCATAGGCCCTCAATCTAAACATAGAAAATTTAGATATACCATTTGTTTGCTTAACTACTACACCTAAAAGCCATTATTTTGATCAATACATGCATCTACAAATAATTAGAGAGGAAATTAATATTCCTCATTACAACACTAACTTGCATTAAACAATTATCAGGCCTACAAAATTCAATACATAAATAACAGAGCATGTAAATATAGCACTTATCTATTCAAATAGCAATTTCTATCAACACACAACATCTCAGTCACGTAACTATTGAACAAAAAAATTGCATAATTGCAATATAATTTTCAAAGTGGTACAATCATTCACACACTTGTTCATTCGAGCACACTATTCAAGTGGATCAAGTACAATTGTAATCATATTTAATCAACAAATGACATGCATCAAGTGGAAATATAGAGTTACCCTATACCTTTAACAAGAAAGTGCAATCTAAGAGCAAAATCTATCCATACTTCACCCCCTGCAATAGCAAGCACAAAGGCTTATTCATGATTTTGATTGTCGAATGGAAGCTATACAGCCCAAAGACCAGAAAGCAATAGCAAAATTGAGCTTACCTCTACAAACCCAACTCTGATACCACGCAACAAAACCATCTGAATCCACAATGTTGTATCTTAACAAAAGCTTTTATTATAACCTACTTTACAAACTGATGAGTAAATGTTGAAGAAGATGGGAGGTCCTACAGTGACTCTTGTAACAGTCATTGCAAATGATTATTCACCTCTCACTCTTTAATGACTTCATCAACCTGTTGCAATTACTTATTCAAATAAGTGCCATTTGTTGCAAGAGCTGAATTAATGGTTCTTGAGCTTTAAGGATGAAGAAGACAGAACTTTTGCAGTTACAATTCAAGCATTCATCTTTAGCTTTAGTGCACTAATATTGACTTAAATGCATTTCATTTGCGTAATCAATTCAGTTGAACATACTTGAGGGGAGTTCATTTTGCTTTTCTACCCACTTTGCTAAATCAATGACAAAGTAGCCAAATTATTAGCCCCAAAAGGGCACAATAGGTAAACCATGCAAATTTAGGAAGCAGAAACTTGTGCATTTTGTTTAATCAATGCTATTACAATTTTACTATTTCCAAACTGCCCCTCCAAATATCAGATGAAAATCACCCAAGAATCATACAACTCCTATATATATATAGGATTTAGATGTGTGTAAGGTTAAATAATACAAAATTTTAATTTTTTTTTTCAGTAGAGAAAGGGTGAGACTTAAGAAGTAAAAAGGGATAGAGGGAATACAAAATTCCTATTTTCATCATACTACACATAATTATTTCTTAATTATTTTTTTGTATGTGTATCCTGTAAATAGGGGTGTAAACGATCATAATCAAGTTGAACACCTCCTTGTTCAATTATGTTTGATTATTTTAATGAGTATGAAATTTCATTCAAGTTTGACTTATTTATCTGTCAAACCAAGTTTCAATAAACCATTTATTGAACTTGAATGTTATTAAGACATTGGTTAAGTTTGATTTGATTAGTTAGCGAACCAAACTTGAACTAATCCTTATCAAACCAAACGTGGTTCATTTTTCAACTCTATGTACGTAAATCCGTTTGTGTAAAAAAACTTCACATTATTAGTATAGGAAAAGTTAATTATTTGTACAAGCAGTGTACCATATGCGAACTGTCGTGTATTTATTATTTAGCTTTATACACTTCTATTAATTAATGAAAGATAATAGAACTTACCGAAATGAAAAATCTCATGGGAGTTAACTGCAATTAACCGTAATCTAAACCCCAAAAGACAAATTAAAGTCCCTCCAATTCCCGCACAGCCACTCTTCTGCCAGACTGCCACCCCAAATTCCAAACATCACAACCCATCTTTCCTTCGCTTCCCGATTTTCGCCGGCCACCGCCGTCGGACAACGTTTCCAGCAACTCGGAGCTCAAGTAGACTGGCCCTTTATTTCTGGGTAACCTCTCTTTCATCATTCGAAGAAAATTTTCGTTTCTTTAATATATTTGGTAAATGGTTTTATGGACTATAACAATTATTTGTCTGTCCCTTTTTTTTCCCTCTTTGGAATTCTTTTGTTTTGATAATGGGATGTGATTTTGGGATTTAATTACAAGGTTTAATTGGGATTTCATCTTCCATTTCGGTATCTAATTTTCAAAGTAACTAGGGCTCTTTTTTGAAATTAGGGTTTAGGGTTTATTGGATCCTTCAATTTTAGGCTTAAAAATTGCTTTTTCATGCACCCTTTTGGTTGGAATTGTTTTCGAGTGAAGAACTTTCAAATTTTTTGACTTAGCTTACTGAATAGTTTATTAACAAAGGTTACAGGTAACATTTTTTGCTCTTTCAGTTGAGAAATTTGATGCAATGTCATTGGCTTTGTAATTTAAATATATGTGGCTTTCATACAACTGGAAGTTTCTTTTTGAGTGTTTCGGTTTTAGTTTGTTTTTGGCGATTAGGTAATTTTTCTGTGGCTTGATTTAGTCTTGCTTCAGGTGGTTGAGACCTGATGGATCGGCAAGGGCATGACTATGCAGCTGCTATGGCATATGCCCAACAGCAGCAAGCTACTAACATCCCGCAGCAGCAGCAGCAGCCGTATGGTTTTCATCCACAGCACCAACAGTTTCCTCCACCTGCTCATGGCCCCCCTTTTATTCCTCCACATCCTTCTCTCCAACAGTTCCCTTACCCTCGTCCTATGCAGCAACCGCAATATCCACACCCTCCTCCCCATCCTCACCTACTTCACATGCAGCAGCAACAACGTCCACCTGCTTTTCCACCACATATGCCCCCTCACGCTATTGCCCCACCCTTCCATGGCCCTTATGATTCTGCACCACCCCCTTCTCCTCCTCCATCTGATCCGGAACTCCAGAAGCGTATTGACAAGCTGGTTGAGTATTCTGCCAAGAATGGCCCAGAGTTTGAAGCTATGATCCGTGAAAAACAGCAAGAGAATCCTGAATACGGTTTTCTATTTGGTGGTGAAGGCCATAATTACTACCGATATAAACTTTGGATGGCTACGCGGCCTCCAGGAGGCCCCCTCAATCCTTCCTTCCCCCCCTCTTCTATGCCTATGATGCATCCTCCAAATCCTATGATGAGCCCATCACCTTTAAATGCTCCACCAATGAGTGGCCCAAATACTGCTGTGGGTTCTGCTTCAATGATGGGAGCTCCTTACTTGCACCAGCCTCCTTTTCCACCATTCTATGAACAGCAACACGCTCAGCATTCTCCATCTTTCCTTGGTCAAACACGACCAGATTATGATCAGTCTTACAGGTCTTTTAGGGGTTTGTCTAGACCACTTCCTGCTGATGTTGAAATGGAGCTCAATAATGTTCTCAACAATCTGAACGGCACCAAAGAGTCTATCAAAGGTGCTAAGAATTGGTTCATCCAGAGGTCTCCATTCATACCTGCTCTGGCAGAGGCGCTTAGAGATAGAATGTTTTCCTTGGATGATTCTGAGAGGCAACTGCACATAATTTTTCTTGCTAATGACATCCTATTCGAAAGGTATACTTTTTTTTTGGGTTTTTTGGTGCTTTTTTCTGTTCCTAGAATGTGAATTTGAGTGCAAAATGGTTTTGTTGATGTGCATAGTTTTGAAATGATTTTGCAGCTTTCTGCATTGAGGTTCTTTTATACCTTATATGATTGCTAATTGATCCTGATTATTTGATTAGTGTATACCTTCTTTGGTCAGAAATTCCTTTGCTGGTAACTGGGATATTTTAATTTTATGCATTTTATTATTTACATATAGTTCATATTGATGAAGATGTTGATATCGGAAACAATTGCATAAAACGAGGGCTGTTTGGGGTGCCAAAGTTTTGGTTTCTTAATTTTGAGTGTTTTTGTTACTGTATAGTATTCCTTTAGGACTTCTATTGTGGTCTTTTCATTGTTGGTAACTTTCCTTCAAGCATGCTTCTTTACCATTTGCTGTAGATATTTCTAATGATTTAAAGGTATTCCAGTCCATGATGCTGAAACTACTTTATTGAAGTTAGTCTGTTACAGCTGTGAGCTAACTGGAGATAAAAACTATTCTTAGACTGTGAATACATATGCACGTGTTTCACTCAAGAACATGTCTGTTTTGGTCCAGGCTGATGCCTAAAAGGCAAAAGCTATTTAAATTAACAATCAGAAATCTTGGTTTTAAAAATTGAATGGGGGTCTGATGTAGCATAGACGCTAGCATTTGGAATAATAATTTAAGAAGGCATTTTTTTATTAATCATCAAAACAGGGAAAACAGTACAAATTTGGCAGTAAGACTATAGAATTCTAACCACAGTTCCAATCCAGTCAGAATCCTTATTTTCATAGTAATAAAGAACAGGGACTCTAAATTACACTACAATCTTTAGTGTTAAAATTCAAAAATTACTAAACTACACTACTGTTACGGTGAATGAGATAAGTACATAGAAGTAGTGTTGTGTTCTTCCTGCATCAGTGTGACATTTCTTTGGGAATGTTCTCCTTGAAACCCTTGTTAATATTAGTAATAGAGCTTTTTAGTAGTTTTGTTTCTTTAGATCATTCGCATTTACATTTTATGAACAAAACTTCTTTTATCACTACTTCTTTCTTTGGGGTACTATTCTCCATGTCACTAGCAAATCTGTACTACCCTTCAATTTTTGTTGCAAAGATTTAGATGACAGGGAAAAAAAAACCTTCCTTGTTGTAGTCCAAGAAATAATTTTAGGTGGAGATGCTCATGGTGGATTTGTTCATGCTGGTTGGAAAACGGTGTGTGTTTAGTTGCGCCTTCTTTGTCTCTATCTAGCACTATTATTGCATTTTCTGTTTCTTCCTTATTTGTTGTCTCTTATGCATGGTAAACTGCTAGTATTGAAGTAGTATGGTTAGAAATGTATATTCTCTCTATTATTTTTTAATATTAATATTATGTCTGGTGACTAATATTAGAAATTTAGTCAAGTACTTCTGGAGAAGAATCTGAATGCCTTCTTACTTGCTGAGCAAGCTACTGAGGGTGGCTCATTTAAGTTTTATTTTGACTCGTTTTGTATTTCTTTCTTGAGGAATCTTTATCTGCTTTAATATCTCATTAAGTATGAATTTTTTTAAAAATAATTCCCTTGTGTCTCTAATTTTAAGGATCCAAGGCTTTATACCATATCATCCCCGCTTGGGATCCTCTGTCTAATATAATTGTCCAACTTCCCCCGTATAATACAAAATGACAGCGTTTCAATCTAGAAAATGATGATGTGGCTTTCCTTCTCTTCCCTGTCTTTTGGCTTCCCCTTTTTTCCATATTTCAAGTTTGACTTTCGTGACCAAAAAAGAACTTATCATTCTTTCTGAAAAAAAATGCAAATCTGAAGCTTCAAAGAGTCTTGCAAACATGGTGTCCATAATTTGATGGCAAATCATGAGTACTCTTAACAGACATTGTATCAAATAGTTGGTGGGCAACTTTTACATGGCTTGAAGAGAGTCAGAGACCAAAACGCCCAACTACCTATTTTTGCACCAAAATCATCCCATCTGTAAGACTCTTGATTTAAATTTACAGTATGATTGAAGCTAAAACAGTGCACCATACCAGAAAAGTTTAGTGGAGAAAAGCAAGCCAGAATTTTGATATATGTATGCCCCTTAAGAAGCATTTAGTTGATCAATTTTTTGTTTCAAAGTGGGATTCCCCTGCTACTCCAGATTTGCGTTTTCCATAACATTTGGAGTAAAGAATTGGAAGAATTTTTTCAATTTCTCCATCGGCACAAGGCCCTGTAAAATTTGCACGACCCAAAAAGAGTTCTACCAGAAGGGGGAGACGTTGGGAAGGGTGGCAATCAGTGTAATAAATATTTTAACTGCAATGTCGTCGTTTTGTATGGGACATGGAAATTGGACAGAGATTTTAGACACAGGATCCTGAGCTGAAGAACTGGTTTCTGTGTGGATGTTTGAAATTGTTTGGTGTAATTGCTTGTTTCTTGTTGCTAAAGTCTCTTACCAAAATTAGTAGTGTAATTTTGTTTTCGTACTGAAGTATATGATCAATAACTAAAAGCTTGTTCTGGGAAGTGACAGGCGCTTCATTCCTGCAATGTAATGAGAGAAGTTTATATATCAAGTCAATATCTCTTTCTTTGTTTTTTCCCCAGTGGGGCACATATTTATGTGTTTGATCAACTCAAATGTGCAGCTTCCAGATGCGGCAAAGTCCTCACGAACTTGATAATGAGGCACTAGCGTTTAGGCCTTTCTTGGGCTCCATGCTCGCAAGGATTTACCACAATCCTCAGAACAAGGAAGAAAATCAGGAACGCCTTCAAAAAATATTGCAGTTTTGGGCATCCAAGGAAGTTTATGATCAGGATACAATTCGTGGACTTGAAAATGAAATGATTCGTGTCCTGCCAATGAATTCTTTTCCAGGTCCTAGGGATTTGCGCACTGTTTCACCGGATCCATCTACTGCAACGGGTATCCTTCCGAATTCACTCTTCTAGCTGTCATGTGTAGTTGATTGTTGAGGAGAATGACTGTTAAATGATGTAGAAAATTGGGTCTTTTCTTCAGCATGCCAAAACTGAAATTCATCATTGAGGTTTATGGATTCTAGCTGGTTATCCATTTTTGCAGGTGTACCACACTATCCGGCAAACCAGAATGCCTGGCAGCCAGATAAACAAACTTCATTTCCTAATTTGCCAGATCAAGAATACCGTGACAAACTAGTCCCTCCAGTGCAACCATCATTGCCGCCCCAACAATTTCATTCTGCTTCAGTTCCTCCTAGTGGATTTGCAGTGTCAGCAACTACTCCACTTTCCGCACAACCAGCAAGCCAATTGCCTGCATCAGCAACCGGTGCTGGCGAAAAGCTGCCTCCATATCCCTTATTTCCGCCTGGTCTTATTCCTGGAATGGTAAGAAAAATGCAGATCGGTAGTGGGGTGCCTTACTGTCCCATGAGCCCTTTGGATATACCGACTGTCATACCTCCTCCAAATGCATCACCCTCTGAAATTCTTGAAAGAGTATCAAAGTTCTTTAGAGAAATTGGAGAAGTTAACCCCTCAGAAGGGCCCATGAAATCATCTGGATCGAGAGATGATTATGATGACTATGAGAGGGAGTCTCCCGTCCGCAAGGGAGGAGCTTGCATTCCTCCTCCTCCTGACCTACATTTGGACCCGGAGTCTGGGACTTATCCAGATGGAAGCGTGGAGCAGAAACCTGGAGCCAGTGACTCTGGAAGATTGGGGCTTGGAGCTACAGCCAACCCTAATGAGGTAAGCCAATATGATGACGTGTATGCATCTTATAGGAAACAGAGAAGCACCACCTACCATTCATCGATGAGCGCAAGAGCTGCTGCAAGGTGAGAAGAGTTGCATGTGCCGTGATTCGTGATCATAGATATTAAAAGTTTTCATTTTTCTGCAGTTTCCTGTTGATGCTCATGTAAAAGTTTCAGTTAGACGCATTTTTAATTTAATACAAAAAATGAGCTCTCTGTCTTTATTCATTACAAAATGGTTTCAGTGGCCGGGATGCTTGGACTTTTGACCTTTTGACCTTGGTGCTTGAAAAAATTCGTAAAGAAGTCTGGTCCTTGAGACACTAATTTGGACAATTGTGTAAAAGTTACTCCTGGCTAATCACCAAAACTGGAACCCTAAAGGACTATGGACATCACTTGAATAATGTTTCTAGTTTTATAGATAGACAATGAAGTGTACAGACTGCGATTTTCTTGATCAGCAATTTAACATTAGTTTTCCCGCCCCTGCCCTTTTGGGTTACTGCAGCAAGAAAGGGAGGCCAAAATGTTGGCCATTTTATGGAAAATTAACAGCATTATTGATATGTTTGGTAAGATGGAAAATATTTTCATTCTGTTCAAATTATTTTCGAGGAAAAGATTTGCATTTAGATAATTTTCTGGTGTTTGGTTGCAATTTGAAACTTTGCTTCTATCATTAAGGGTAAAAAACCAAAAAGCTTCTTGTGGTAAATCTAATATACATAAAAGTTCCCTGTAATTTCAAAACATACAACACGATATCTCATATTTTGAACTAAATTGTAAAGATGACGGAATCTGTTAAGCTTAACGGAAATGATTTATTGAAATTTAATTTTTTTTATATCTAATATTTAACAAGTATACACGTTCTACTTCTTAACTCTCAATTTTTTCTCTCTAGAGGATAAAATAAATGATTTTGTTGATCTATCTTTTGTTTAATTATATTAGGGTATTTTTGTTATTTCATCCATTTCCGTTAAACTTAACGGATTCCGTCACCTGTACAATTTAGTTCAAAGTATGAGATCTCGTATTGTATGTTTTAAAATCATGAAAAACTTTTCTATATATTAGATTATCATAGGAGCTTTCTTGTTTTTTATCCTGTCATTAAAAATGTCAATGAACAATCGCCACCACTGTTGCTCTCCACTCATCGTTATTGTACTTCACCACCAGTTGAAAAGTCCTAATCCATGAATCCATCTGTGAAATAACATTTTTTTTAATCTATTAGTAATATTTACAAACTCTAAATTCAATTTTCATAATAAGATGGTATAAACTTCCAAGGATAAAGATCAAGGGCAATTCGACAAAAAAGATTGGGGTTTCAAAAGAAAACAGAAAAAAAAGGATCTGTATGGAGAAGGAAAAATCAAGTTATTAAAAAGGAGAAAATTCCATCTGCATCGAAAGTTTGTCAGTAATGGAGTCATTGATGAATTTGTCACAAGTGAAGATTTAGCAAATTGTTTAATACGCTTTTAGAGTTTTGTGTGTCTGTTGGATAGAATGTTCTTCTATCAACAAATGACAGGAGTTTCAACTTTGCCAGCGGATGCGTTGTTTTGGAAAAAAACTTAGTTCCTCCTATTTTGAATCAAAATGGGGAAATAATCTCTTGCGTACAATATTTTCACCAATTCTAAGGCAACCAAACACCTGAAATTGTGAAAAACATTTTTTAGAAAATATTTCAGTCCAAACAAACACACTCCCTATATCCAATCCAATGATTTTCTTCTGTTGTAGCTGGGCAAAATTAGTCAATGGTCCTTCCCTTCACTGGGCCAAATTAGGCAGCCAAAAAACTAAAAATGTTGGTCTCCAAACGTGAGAGAAACTTTGCATTTCGGTCTGGCTCTTCTTTCTGATCCATTCTCCATCGTATCAAACGTTCTGAAGATCTTACTGGGGACACTGGGAAAGACCCTTTGTAGGTCAGTAGTTGTGTTCTTGGATTCGGGCCTCTTGACGATGTAAGAACATGAGAACCATCAAAATATAAACTCTTTTTTTTTGAACTTTAACAGTGTAAGAGTTTTAACTATGTAAATTAATTTTCTTAATGAAAAAGTAATTAGTAAAATGTCTACAGTAGTACAGTGCTAGATGAATTCCTCTATGGTGCAAGATTCCATGAAGAAAAGGAGCATGGTTGTCGTAAGATTGAAACTCTTAGTTCTGTCTACGGTTCCTAATATCTAGTAATGGAGAGTTTCTTGTCATTTATTTTTTATAATCGTGTACAAGAGGTCACGTTTAGTCTCCTTTGTAGTTTTTATTCTCTATTCGTTTTAATAAAATAAAAATATTTATCTTAAAAAATAGCAAAATGTCTAAGGAGAGTGACAAAGTGTAAAATCAACGAACTAATTTGACCATTTTAATACGTATTTAGGGTTAAAAGCTTTAAATCTCTATCAACTTTACTCTTAGTTGCACTTTACCTCTTCAACTCAATAAATAAGCATTTTCCCCCCTATTTTATGTTTTAGGACAAAGGGTTCATAGCACTTTGCCCTCCTGAACTATAGAGGTAGCCGTATTTTGCCCCACTGAACAAAAAAAGGGTTACAAAAACTCCTCCTAAGATATAGCCACTTTTGCACTTTATCCTTTAACGTTATTTTTTTTCGGGTTCATCACATTTTATCCCCTCAAAGAATACCCCATTTTTCAGTTTACCCCCTAACCTTTAATTTTGCTCACTTAACCCCCTTTAGGACAAAATTGCCCTTGTATTATTTTGACTTTTCATTTACCTTGTTTTCCTTTCTTTTATTTATTTTTCTCTTTCTTCTTTATTTAATCCTTCCTCTTTCCCACAAAAATCTTCACCTTAATGATTGAAATTTAAAAAGAGGAATTGCAGAGATCTATCTTCTCCTTAAATGATTAAAAAAAATATTCAAATCACTTTCCTAAAATACAATTTTTTTAGCCTTTCAATTCTTTTAATTTTGGATTTTTCTCTTTCCTTTCTAGTTTCTCATTTTATTCCCAAGAAAATATCTTAAGATGAAATTGTGACCTAATTAATAATCATCAATTGAAATTTGTGACAACCCTAGTACATGTCACACCCTCAAAACATGTGAAAATTTTGCCCCCAACTTTGCCTTTAGTATTATTTACACTGTGCTCCCTTCGGCCAACAAAATGTACACTTTGTTTTAATAATTAACAACTCTATATATTATATATTGAACTGATTAGAAAGTTATAATATAATTATAATGCTTAAAACTAACATACCTTACACCAAAACATTATTGATGAAAAACGCCACACACACACACACACACACACATAATCATTTTACTGTCAACATTTCCTTACAATGTATTTTTGTAAGTTTTCTTCAAGATAGAATTTGAAACTTTCATATTAAAAAATGTCCTGTAAATAATCTCTTGTGTCATAATATCTTTTGAATTGTGCAAAATTAACTTATAAATCTTTAACCTCAAAAAATAAAAGAATGAGTTACGTAAAAATTTATTAAATTTATCAACAAAATGCATATACCCTTTCTTACTCTTGGAGCAGATATTGTAATTTAAAAGCATATTTATATCATTTAGTTTAATTAAGTAAAAGCATGTAACTTTTATTTTTATATTGAAACTTATATTGAACATTATCTTTTGATGCTTAGTCTTTGACAAGTGCTTTTAAATTTTTTATTGATAGTGTTTTGCCAACATGTTTTGTTAATATCAAATTTATTAAATTATTACAAAACTCAATTTTTATTCTTTGAGAATAAAGATTAATAGTTCGAAAGATATTATGGTATACAAAATTATTTATATCACTTTTTAAAATATAAATGTTTTTAATTATATCTTAAAAACACTTACAACCTTACATGGTAATGAAATGTTATACTAAATGTTTATTTTGAAGAACTATATGCGTGATGTTTTTCTTCAATATTTGTTTTGGCAAAAGTATGTTAATGTTAAATATTAAAATTTTGTTATAACTTTCTTATTTGTCCAATATATTATATATAGAGTTGCTAATTATTAAAGCAAAATATATGATTTTTTTTTTATAATGTTGAAGTGAGAAACAAAGTGTGAATAATATTGAGGGCAAAGTGAGAAGAAAAATTTTCACATGTTTTGATGGATTAACATTTACTAGGGTAGGGAGGCCAAGTGTACATTTTTTTAGGGGACAAAGTGTGACTATCCCCATAGTTGAGGGGGCAAGATGTTATTAACCCTTGAACTTTAGTGCTGAAAGCATCATATCAACAAGCATTAAACCCCTCTTGAACTTAACCTTAGTTGCACTTAACTCCCTCAACTTAATAAATAAGCACTTTGCCCTCTTGTTTTATGTTTTAGGACAAAAGTTCCCCTCCACATTAATCATTATTTTATTTCTTTTTCTCCTTTTTGACCTTTTTCTACTTATCCATTTCCTTTATTCTTTAAAATTTTCTCCTTTCTCTCATGTGATCACTACTTTCTTCTCTTTGCTATTATTATCCATATAATAATTTTAATTTTCTTAAACTTCATCTTTATTTATTTCTATCTTTTTTACTTTTTGTGATTGGAAGTAATATTCTCATAAAATATATGTTATAACAAAGTATATGTTATCTATGCCCTTAAACTATTTCATACATTACTTAAATCAATACATCTAGAGTTTAGAATAAAAATAATTTTTAATAACAATAGTAACAAATTGAAAAATCATAATAACATAGCAGTTGATCAATTATACATAAAAAAATAAATAAAACAATTATTTATTAATTTTTTAGGATATACTTTTAAACATTAAGTGATTCAAATTCTAGTTTGTTAATATTTTTTTAAATAGTCCAATTGCTAGCAATATAGATTTTTTACTATAATAGGCATATATTGGTTTTGTATGCTATACAAATTTTCTTGAATTTTCTAATAATGTAAATAAATAAAACCAGAATGAAATTATAAGAAAAAGATAATTACAATATTATAATAAGTATACAAATTAGTAATTCTAATAGACAAATGAAACAAAATAGTGACTTAAGAGTAGTGAAAAAAAAGAAAATGGTAAAAGAAAGAAAGGAAAAAAAAGATAGTAGCAGAAAAGGGAAAAAATAAGGGAATGAATAAACAAAAAAGAAACAAAGGTCTTTGGGACTGTTCAAGGCTGTTGAGGCTTACCTCCTCGCAATTCCTGATGCCTACATCTATTTAGTCATCCTACTGCAGAACTCTTCCACATATTTAGTTGTGTTTACTTGTGTTGTTTTTCCAATATTTCCTTTTGCTTTAAGCTGTTTGGTTCAATTATCTGAAGTTTTGATCAAGCTTCAAAGTGTGGTTTTCTTGTATTACATCGGCTCAAGTAAATTAATAGTTATCCTCTGCAGTCATGGTTTATCACAGCATTGCAATAGATACATACTGCACTGGAAAAAACTATTGATTTGCCTCTGAGATGGAAGTTGTATTGTTTGAATAATTAAGGTGAACTTTGATTATCAGTGCCCCTTCTAGAAATCTTGAACTGCTTCAAGAATTTCAGAATTAAAAACTATGGCTGCATTTGGCTATTGTAACCAAAATCACAAGAGGCTCAAAAAATAAAAAGAAGAAAACATTTAATAAGTTTCAAAGACGATTGGTCTAATCTCAAAGCAAACATTGGACTTAGATTTTTACTATGGACGTTTCAACTTTGTGCCATTGTTTTCGTATGATATCTTCTCAATCCTTTACAAATCACACTTTATCACGATACAAATATAAAACATCACAAGTTTCCTTGCAAATTTGGTTAAATACACACACTGGACTTACTAAATAATCCTGTTGGGGCAATAATCACTACTTATAAATCGGCAGCCTAGAATTTATTGGCAAAAAGGACTGGTTACTTAAAAATTATCCCTCTTTCGCATTGGCCCTTTTATTGGAAAACCGATTACTTATCAACTAGTTAGATGGTAAAATCACTTCAATGATTCTACACGTCTTTTTTTTGGCATATTGATTCTACACTTTATTACTCTCCTAGTACATTTTACTACTTTCATCTTTAGCTGTGAAAACAAGGAACATAGCTCAAACTTTTGTGTTGGATATGAGTTTAACTTTTTTCCAAAAGAGTTTCAAAAAATTAAAAGAGTTAATTGCACTTTGTCTCTCCATCTATTTTGATGGTGTCTCCAAATTTTCTAGTAAATAGAGAGGCCGAAGAGGAGTACAAATATATTAATCTTTAATGGGTCTGGCAGTCTGCTTCTACTTAGATCTGCAGCAGAACATCCGACTGATGGATCAGACAAAAAAGCCAGGGCGGGCAGCAGATGTAAACTTGCCTTCATGGTTGGAGATACTTTCAAGTTGTTTAGCTATCTAATTTGGCCTAATGAAGGATCATTCACAAAATTTGCACAACTACAGCAGAAGGAAATCCTGGAGTAGTGACTACTTATATAACGTTCATGTTCCAGAAAGCAGTATGTTTTAACAGCCAGGACGGACAGCAATTTGGCCAAACTCAAGGATCATGAGCCAATGGGTTTGACTCTTATTGGGTCGGGGTCAAAATTGAAGGATTGAATAAAATAATAATGATGTCATAAATATATTTTGATTCCATAAAAAATAAAGGGAAAATTGGCGAAAGGTCCATCACATTTGTAGCAAGTCCTTTTTTGATCCCTCATATATAAAAGGTTGTAAAATGGTCCCTCACATTTACAAAAAGTTCTTTTTGGTCCCTGATATATGAAAAAGATAAAAATGGTTCCTCATATTTGCAAAAAAGTCTTTCTTTTGGTCCCTCACAGTATTAGAATTTATTACAAATATATTTTATTAAACCTTTAGTTGTATAATTTTATTTTACATAATTAAAACATAATTATGATGTTGTTATTACATCATCTAGTTCTCCATATTCAAAGACTCTGGCTCAACCAGTAAAATCCATTTTTCCCTGAATCATAATTTCGACTGAGTTACTGTTCGGTTTGAGTTTCAGAAAACTATTCAAAATTGGGTTTAATTTGGCGAATAAGATTAGATGAGGGCATGTGACTTTTTATTTGGAGGGAAACGATGTGTTGTTCCTATATTGCCAATGAAATTTATCATATATGTGATTAAGACGTGCATTAGTTAGGCGAAAAGCTAACCACAGATGATGTAATTAATGACATCATAAATATATCTTAATTATGTAAAATAAAAATATATTTAAATTTTATTTAAAATATGTTTATTTTAAATTATAATAATGTGAGGGACAAAAGAAGGACTTTTTACAAATGTGAGGAATCATTTTCCATATTTTCATATGTGAAGGACAAAAAATGGACTATTCACAAGTGTGAGGGATCAAAAAAGGACTTTTTACAATGCAAGGGATCATTTTACATCTTTTGATATGTGAAGGACCAAAAAAAAAAAAAAAGATGTGAGAGACGATATTGATAATTTTCCCAAAAATAAAATAATATAAAAAATACCTCTTAACTTTAGCATATGTAATAAGTTTGTAAGTAATAGAAGTGTTTATATAACAAATGAGGTTTTAAACATAACTTGAAAATATTTGTGGGTAGAAATAATGTAGGGCAAATCACATTTTACCCCCTCCCCCTATGGTTTAGTATTTTTGTACATTACCCTCATATGGTTTTAAAAACTATACATAACTCCCACATGATTTGAATTAAAGTGTCAAAGTGACGGGGAGGAAAACAATGGTATATATATCAAAAGGCATTTGGTTTTTCATTCTAGAAGCACATTTTCTTAATTTTTTCTCTAGGCTTTACTAATTTAAATATCAGAGTGCTAAGAAAAAATTATCGGAGGATTTTGGCCCTATATTCCTTGTAGGTCAGAAAGAAATTGCTGACTTGTTTATCCAATTCATCATTGGAAAATCTTTGGCCGGGAGGCCCATTGAAGATTAATATTTTTGCACTCAGGCTTCGGCATCTCCGTTTACCAGAAAACTCGAGAAACCATCAAAATAGATGGAGAGACAAAGTGCAATCATCTCTTTTTACTACCAAAAACATTACTTTAAATTTTTCAGAAGGCAATCGGAAAGGTAATAACTCATATAAAAGTATTAAACGTGTACTTTAATAGATGGAGATGACTATTGGTTTTTCAATGAAAGGGCCAAAAGGCCCTCGACTTCATGTTTTAGGTCTACACAAACGAAGGATGATTAGTGTGCCCAATGTACGTACTCAACGAAATGAGGCACTTGACAAACATCCTTTTTACTTCAATATTCGGCTAGCCCATTTAAGAGTGCCAAACACAGAGTTGAGGCACTTGACAAAGATAACTTCATTTACAGCTATAGCGTAATTGAAAGTGATGCATTGAAAGAAGGGATTGAGAAATTCACTAATGAGATCAAATTTGAAGCATCCCCTGATGGAGGGTCAATCTGCAAGACCACCAGCTCTATCTACACCAAGGGTGATGCCAAGATCCCTGAGGGAGAAATCCAGGGAGGAAGACAAAGGTCTTTGGGACTGTTCAAGGCTGTTGAGGCTTACCTCCTCGCAAATCCTGATGCCTACAACTAATTAGTCATCCTACTGTAGGACCCTTCCACATATTTATTTGTGTTGCTTTTCCAACATTTCCTTTTGCTTTAAGCTGTTTGGTTCAATTGTCTGAAGTTGATGATCAACTTCAAAGCGTGCTTTGCTAGTATTTTTTGTACTAAAATAAGGAATAAACATAGTTTCAAGCTTTTGCCTTGCTATTGTCCGGTTATTTTGAATCCAATACGCATAAAAAAACAAGACAAAGCCTATTTTGAATCCAGTTTGGATAAAAAGCAACAAAATCTAGCACTAACATTAATTAATGGATTCACAATTGTAAATTTGTAATTAAGCGTCTAGTCTTGGGTCTATACCCGATCTTAACTAAGAGTCGTCCTTAGAGGTGTCAAAATGGGTAACTTGGGCGGGTTTGGATTGGGTAAAATGGGTAATGGGTATAAGTGAGTCAACTCATTTATACCCATTTAATTAGATAGGTATAAATGGGTAAGTCAAAAAATGAATTGGGTAACCCAATTACCCATTTATAACCCAATTATACCACTCTTTGTACCCATCATTAGTTTTAAATATTTACTTATAATGTTCAATAAACTTAATTACCAATTTTTTTTCATTTATACTCTATGTCACAAAATTACCTATTATTTAATAATTGAATAATAAGAATATAAAAATTTGAACTAAGTACTATAAAAATTAATATAAAAACTTAATCGAAAAATTTTGAACCCCTAACATTTTTTTCATATATAAATTTAAAATTTCATTTTATAAAGATAAGAAAATAGGCTAAAATTTATCATAAATTGGTAATGCTAAAAAATGAGCAAGTTAACAAACTAAGATAAAATAAAATAATAAGATAAAACCAACAAATAATAATAATAATAATAATGAAACAAAAGTAGTTGACATCATGACAAAATGAAAAATTTGAAAAAAAAAAAGGGTGGGGGAAAAGAAGAGACTTGGGGGGAAGAGAATTCTAAATGGGTTAATTGAGTTTGATGGGTTACCCAATAATACCCATTTAATAAATGAGTATTATTGGGTAACTCATTTATACCCATATACAAAAATTTAAGATACCCATACCCATCTATTTATGGGCGGGTATGGATAAATTTAGTTAAGTGGGTTGATTTGCCACCTCTAGTCGTCCCACTCCTTCGCCAATTGTGGCTAGAATTTTGGAAAATACCGAAATAGGACTAAGACTTGACAGAGGTTATCTATTGAAAAAGATGAGAAGTACTCTTTCTCCTCTTTCATGTAAAACTAGAATAATCCATTGAAGATATGTTCGGTTTGGGGTTGATTTTCAACTTCCACTTCCACTTCCACTTCCACTTTACTTCGGCAGAAGACAATGACATGTAATTTATGATGTCAGTATAAAACGAGTACCTCCTGTCAACAGAAAATGACCAACTCTACTTTGCACGATTAATGTTTTCATTAGTTTTCTCTTTACGTTTTTTGCAACCTAAGTTATGAATATGCTCTATCCATTCTAATTTTTTCCCACTGGTGAACGGAGTAGATAAAACAGATATAGGTATTTCAAATATTTACCCTTTTCTTGGGTTCTGAAGAATTGGTGTCAATTGTAATGATTAAGCAGGAAGAGCAGTGTGGCGTACAAGTACAGGTACACGTCATTTGTTTCTTTCAAGAATTATGCTGGAGATTACAGCTATATTGAATTATGGGTGCAATGGATCCAGAATAAAAGTTTGAGGTATCGGGACAATTATTGATAACTTAGGTGATCAAAATAAATGTTGAAGGTATAATATGAGATTATGGGTTCAAAAAATAGTTATTCCAAGTAGAAAATTCTTTTGCTTTTTTTTTTTTTGGGCATATGTCTCTTGACTTGTAGAAACTTATTCCATGATATCATTTTTCTTGCATGTCCAGACGACAAATGAAAGTAGAGACCAAAAGAAAAAAAAAAAAAATCCTTTTCCTTCCCTCACCTTCTCACTCAAATTTATGAGGACTGATGCCAATGCTTACCATTTTGAGAAAGAAAAAATAAATTACTGTATAAATTTGAGTTTCTTGTTGTTCATGCTTAAGTAAATTCTCGGCTAATAAAATTCAGGATTGGCGTCCCCTTCTCATATACAAGGTTTGTTAAAAAAAAAAAGTAAATTCTCAGCTAGATACAGTTATGATCAGAGATGAATTTGCTTGTATTCATTCATTTGTTAGCATTATTGCAGCTGCTGTACTATGGTTGCACTGGGTGAATATTTGGACTTTTCACATTGCTTTTCTTTAAGTGTTTCTCAGTTATTTGGACTTTTCAAATTCAAGTCCACAGCTCTGAAGATGACTATTGGCCTAATTGCTTGTAAAAGTTCAGAAATAATTTTGGCTTAAGACTTTATTGATTAGGACAGTTGAAATTAAAAGTTATTCCAGATTAATCAGCAGAAATGAAACCTTAAATAACTATTGACATCATGCGCACATTATTTTCTACCTCTATAGAAAAATAAAAGTGTACAGACTGCGATTTTTATAATCAGTGAATCCACAATAATTATTCTTCTTATTTGTGTTTTGCAACTTTAGTGAGAAAGAGAGGCGAAATTTTTTGGTTATTTCAATGAAAGCAAACATTACAACTAGTACAATGATTTCCATATGTTGTAATTGTGCGCAATATTTCAAAGGTCCTTCATTGGGGAACTTAGACAGTTAAAATGCTTAAAAGCTGCAATTACAAACATGACCTGGCAATGAAGGGAAGGTTGAATTTGCAATTAGACTTGGGTTTGGCTTCTAGAAGATTATTTGGAATGGTATTCTGGAAAAACACCATAACACTTTTTGGAATGTGATATATTTAAGATAAAATGATGGTTGAGAAGATAAAAAAAAAATTGATTGAAAAATGTGTTTATAATGTAAGCAAAAATTTTTTTGTAATTAAAGCTCTATCATCCAAACAGACTCATGAGGAACCATCAAAACAGACAAAAAACTAATGTTCGAAGAAATCCAAAGCTATTTTTTAATTCAATGTCAGAGTACAAGAGTTTTAACTATGTACTTTAATTTTTACAATTAATGGAAAAGTAGCAAGATGGGCATATTTTGAGAGAAGGGTAAAGTGTGGAACAAATAATTAAATTGGAAATGTAAAGTATATATTTTTACAAAGTGTGAATTAAATTGGACATGTAATAATTATTATTTTTTTCCGACAAATAAAATGCTGCAGGTGGGGTTTGAACTCCCTACCTACGCCCCGCCAATGAGCTAAGCTCAGTGGCTTGACATGTAATTAATTTAGGTTGGTAACTACTAGTTTTTTCAGTCAGAGGGCCCGAAAGGGTTTTGGCTTCATTCTTTAGGCTCGTATAAAAATAGGATGATTTGGTGTTTCCCATGCATGTACTCGACAAATGTTTTGCGACATCACCGTCAAACTTTTATGTCTCTATATATATTTTTGATAGTGATGATATCCCCTTAACTTAAAAAATACAGATTTGTAGTCATTCCATAACTTTAAACAGTTTATCTTTTATTGAATATGTCAAAACAACGTAATTTTGATCTTCTCCTTCTTCCAATGATGCTCAGTGGCAGTTGCAACTCCCACTTTCTCTCCATGACCATTTGACCACCATTGGGTGGCGATTGACCAATACTATTCCATTATCTATATTTGATAAAATTACATCCTTAAATTGCATAGAATCCAAATTTGGCTTAGTCTACTATGAATCTTGATAGAATATATTATATATGAAGTGAAAATGATAATTCTACAACCGTTTGATGAGGGAAAATCAAGCCAGTAGTGTCTTCCTTATTGATTTTGTATTTTTTACGTTCCTTACATACGAAATGATGATTTTTTTGTTCTTTTACTCACAATAAAAAGCATATATTTTTAGTCTCTCATCTCATTTCTTGCCCCAAAAAAATCACATGCGTTTCATGCCTTGTAAACATTGGGAGTAAAATTGGAAGATGGCCAAAAAAAAAGGAAAAAATGTCCTTCACATTTCTTTCTTCTTCATTGGATTTTCCTAACCAAGACTGAGGCAGCAACCAGGGCTGTTGTCGGCCACCGTATTGGCAGTGCAGCTGTCGGTCACTGCCACTTCGGATTACAAAATTTTACCAAAATTCAATTCCCTAGTCAGTTTTCCACATAGAATCTGATATCAATATTAGTTTTTGGCAAAAATGCATGAATGCAAGTAAAACAAAAAATAAATAGAATCTGGTTTCACTATTAGTTTTGTGCTTTCTTTGGAAAATCATATGGCGAATAGAGAAAACATGGGCTTTTTTTTTAATATGTTGGAAGGTTCTATCCATAATTTTTTAGTTTTCACCCATTTTTGTTCTTACTTTTTTTTTTTGCAATAACTAATATTGAAATTAGATTTCACATCAAAAGCTGAATGGAGTGTTGAATTTTAGTAAAATTTTGTGACCAAAAGTGTTGGCAACCAACGGTGACACTGCCACTATGGTGGCCGGAGGCAGCCATGATGATTGCATTATTTTTTGCTAGAAAAATAGGGCTTAAAAAAAAAAGAAATGTGAGGGATGTTATTTCTTTTTTCCCTGCAATCTTCCAATTTTGCCTAAAGTTTGTGAGCCATGGGTTGCATGTGATTTTTTTAGGGCAAGAATCTAAATAGAAATGAGTCGAGGGACTAAAAATATTAATTTTTCATCTCTGAGGAACAAAAAATCATTATTTCATGTGTGAGAGAGATAAAAGATACAGAATTTACATGCAAGGGACAAAAAATTATCATTTAATATGAGAGAGATGTACAAAATACAAAATAACTAATATGTAAGGGAAACTATTTGTATGATTTTTCCGGTCTTCAAATCTTGCTTTATCCGGCGACATTCATGGAAAACAAAAGAAATTTGGAATCTACGTGAAAATGACGCTGAAGGGGTTAATTCTCAAGATATGACGATGGAGCCGTTGTGGTCAACAGTCGACCAATAGTCATTGATTGGATTTGGAAACGAGAAGTTATAGCCACAATAGGATATGATTTTTCCAATATTATATGCAAAAAATGAGTCATCACGTTCGAATGTCAACACTAAAGTCTTAAGTGACTGATTCCTTGCCAAAATGCCATATTTTGACCCGTGACGTTTTCGGAATGCCGCCTATTGAGTAGAAAATCTTTTGGATAAATATTTAGAGATAATTATTATTCTAGGGATAATTTAAGAAACCTCCCTTGTGGTTTCTTACTATTTCACTTAGTTCCCTTAATATATTAAAAATCTGTTGATTTGACACTTTGATAACCAAACTTTAAAATAGAATAAAAAATTTAATGAATACCCTAAATTGCTCTTATTTTACAAAGTTCAATTTATTCTTCTAAATAAAAAGAGTATCAAGTTTTTCATACTAATATTTGTTATTTAATAATCAACTGTAATAATAAATATTTTGTTATAATAGGGTATTTTTCATAATGCTTTACTGGGAATATAAATTCTTTTTAAGATAGAGAAAAAAGTGCTATTTTGTTTCTTTTAAAGTTTATGGACTATTTTTTTTAATAAAAATTTATGGACTAGTTTAGTGGTGGAACTATCATAATTTGGTAATAATTTTGGGCTATTTGTTTTTAATCATTGTTGACTTATCCTTGATTTTGATACCCAAAAAAAAAAAGAGCTACAAAAAAATTGGAGAATATTAAAAGTTATAAAAAAAAATTACTAGTTTAACGTTCAATTTGAATATATATTAGGGACAACAGCAATAGTTCTTCTATACTTTTAATGAAATATAAGAGAAATGAATAAGAAGGAAAATGGTAAAAAAAATTTAAAAATCCATCCTCTGCATAACCAAGGCAACAAGAGAGTTTTATTAAAAATATTAAGGTTAGTATTGTCATTTTAAAAGGACAAGGGAGGTAGATGTAATTTTTGAAACATTAGAGGAGCCAAGTGAATTATTAGAAACCTCTGGGTAGGTTTCTGAAATTATCCCATTATTCTAATATAACAAATTAAATTCCCTTATGTCCCTAATAATTTTCGAGTGAGAAGTATACTAGGCGTTTTTTTTTCTGCTTTTTTGCCTTTTGTCTTTGTGGTTGCAAATTACAATAGCCAACTAATTGCCATAATTTCCAACTCCAAAATTGTTGAAGCAGTTTTAGAATTCTAGAGGGGGCACTGAAGGCAGAATCCCATTATTCAAACTAGACAACCTACAGGTGAAACATGTATCCATTGCAACTTTTTGACTAAGAGAATAAAACTCGCTTGTTGTTTTTAAACATGGGTTCATTACTTTCAGTAGTCTATAAACACTCTTATTTCTCACCACTCCTTGTACCAAAAAACCTCTTCAAGAACTACCAAAGCCTTCTTGAAACCCTTCTTGCTCTCAATCTTTGTCCATTTGCCAAAAACAAATTAAAGCATATATCATGGACCCTATCACTTACAGTGCTGAGATGACCTCCTCAATCCCTCCTGCAAGGTTGTTCAAGGCCGTTATCCTTGACCACCACCTTCTTCCTAAGGTTGTGCCACAAGCCAATAAGAGTGTTGAAATTCTTGAAGGAGATGGTGGAGCTGGAACCATTAAAAAATTTCCAGAATAGTTTTAGAATTTATTCTTTTCCTGATTTTTGTTTTCATTCGATGGATTTTTCTTGTATGTATTATTAAATTATCTCTGATACAAGTATACAATTACTGACAATTTCTTTTTACTTCAATATTCAGCTAGCCCATTTAAGAGTGACAAACACAAAGTTGAGACACTTGACAAAGATGTTTGTTTGGATTGAGCATTATTTCCCCAATTTTATTTGCTTACATCATCATTACAATTTCCAATACACATTTTTATCTTCCCAATTATCTTTTTATTTCACATACATCACATCACAAAAAGTGCTACAGTAAAAATATCCCAAATAACTTACAATCCAAACAAACTATTGCTATAGTGTAATTGAGAGTGATGCACTGAAAGAAGGAATTGAGAAATTCACTAATGAGATCAAATTTGAAGCATCCCCTGATGGAGGGTCAATATGCAAGACCATCAGCTCTATCTACACCAAGGGTGATGTCAAGATCCCTGAGGAAGAAATCCAGGGAGGAAAACAAAGGTCTTTGGGACTGTTCAAGGCTGTTGAGGCTTACCTCCTCACAAATCCTGATGCCTACAACTAATTAGTCATCCTACTGTAGGACTCTTCCACATATTTATTTGTGTTGTTTTTCCAACGTTTCCTTTTGCTTTAAGCTGTTTGGTTCAATTATCTGAAGTTATGATCAAACTTCAAAGTGTGCTTTGCTTGTGTTTTTGTACTAAAATAAGTGGTAAACCTTGTTTGAAGCTTTTGCCTTGCTATTGTCCAGGAACGACCTATTTTTAATCCAATTGTCATAAAGAAAAAAAGGACAAAAACTATTTTGAATCCAATTTGGATTAAAAAAAGCAAAAAATTGCACTAACATAAAATTTTTGAAAAACACCTCTAAAAACATTTAATTCGTACTGATCCAATAGCATATGGAATGCAATTTTTATATTAAGTGAATCTACAATTATTCTTCTTCTTATTTTTGTTTTGCAACTATGGTGAGAAAAAGACGTGAAATTTTTTGGGTATTTCAATGTGAGCAAACGTTACAACTAGGTATAATGATTTCCTTATGTTGTAATTGATTTTCAGTCAAAGGGCCCTGGTCTTCATGTTTTAGGCTCGCATAAAAATACGATGATTTGGTGCTCCCTATGCATGACTGCATGTTCTTGACAAAATGTTTTGGCCCTCAAACTATTACGTCTGCACGTGTGATAATGACCCTCAAACTTTTACGTTTGTACATGTCTTTGCTTGTGAAACTTATAAAAGAAAAAGTAAAAAACACATATTTGTAGTTATTCCGTAGATTAAAAAAGCACATATTTGTAGTTATTTGGTAACTTTAAACCGTTAATCCTTACTGAATATGTCAAAATGATGTAGTTTTGATTTTCTCCTTCTTCCAATGATGTTCAGTGGCTGTTGAAACTCCCACTGCCTCAATGACCATTTGACCACCATTGAATGGCGATTGACCAGTACAGTTCCGTCATCTATATTTGACAAAATTACATCCTTAAATTGCGTAGAATCTAAATTTAGCTCAGTATACTATAAATCTTGATAGAACATATAATATCTGAAGCAAAAAATGATAGTTCTACTACCATTTGATAAATTCTTCAAATCTTGTTTTATCTAGTGACATTCATGGGAAAAATTTTTGGAATATACATGGAAAATGAAACCCAAGGGGTCAATTTTCTCAAGATTTGACAATGGAGCACTAGTCCTGATAGCTTGATCTCAATTTGCATCATGATGGATATGGACTGTCCTGATTTTGTGATTGGAACAGCTTTTATAGTTGTTCAAGGTTTGTAAATGCACGCATATTTGTTTACTATATAACAATGTGGTTGTGAACGAAAAGCTTTGTATCTTTCAAGTTTCAACATGTTGCAATCGAGTGCGTATGTACTTTGTTGTTGTATGTGAAATGTTTTTTTATTCAATCAATCATCATAGACATTAGTTGGTAAAAAAATTAAACATACTTGACCTTTGGATGGCTTTATGACAAGCAAATCTCTATATTTCTAAGACACAATTACACACTTGCATTTATTTGGTGAAGTCCGAAGATACTAGCATAAAACAGAGTAAAATTTGAACAAGGGGTAGATTGGAGGGTTGCTGTCGAATCAGAATCACCCCTATTTTTTGTCTTGAATTTTTAATGGATTGAAAGAACCATAGTCATTCTTTACGGATTTTGAAAAATTCAAAATTCCTTCTTTAGGGTTTCTAAGCTTTTGAAAAATTCAAAACTCCCTTTTTAGGGTTTCTAAGTATTGATTTGTAGTACATGCAGGATTTGAAGCGTGCCGCTATGAGTGGCAATGAAAAAGGAACAGGCCAAATAATTATCACTATGAAGGGTGGCCAAAATGGAGAAGAAAAATAGGTGAATTAATTTTCCTTGTTGAATGTTGCCTCATTTAGTGATTTTAGCTATATTTTTTCAATGCCAAGGGCTGATTCTTTGGAATAGAACAGCACATTTAAGTGCTTTTATTTCTGCTTTTGACCATGGTTATATATCAAAAAATATTTTTGTTTTGGTACCAGACACAGTCTTACGTGTCTGAGTGAGTGGTTGGCACTGGTTCATTTGGGATTTGGTTCCAAGTACTCCAAAAAATTATCTTTGTGTATGTACTAATAATTGGTTTATGCAGTGATGAACTTCTGTCACTTAGTCCTCATTGGCTTTCTTTTCTTTGCCCTTGTATTGTTATTGCGATCTATTTGAAGTGTCTAGAAACAGGTGATTGTGTTACCATAAAGAAGCTGCTGCAAGATCGGAGATATAAGAAGTGATTGTTTCATTCATCCAACCATGATAAGAATAAGTGTATATACACTGACAGTATATATAAAATTTACTCATATAAGAATAAGTGTACCTTGAACTTGTGCTAGAGTATGTTTTTGAAACTGTCTACTGAGTTTGAAGACACCGTAGTAGAATGAATCATCACACGCCAATTATATCTATTCAGCTGTATACGTACCAGTCAGTTTGACAGCTTTAGTTTCTTTTCTTATAGGATGGAAGTCTTGGTGGTGTAATGAGAGGCAATGTTTCAAAGGGAATAAGGGACAAAACTGCATTGTTGCAGAGGGAACTCTCACTTTTGAACCATGCCTTTTGGCCATATGCAATTCTATTTGGTAAAATAGTTTTCTTGGGGATGTCTTGCTCATCACTGATGGAATTAAAGTTGATTGGCTCATCTCTGTTAAAAGAAAGCATCATTGATGGAATTAAAGTTGATCGGCTCATCGCTGTTAAAAGAAAGCATCATTGATGGAATTTTGGTTTTTTTCAGTATTGGATTGGCTTAATTTCTTGAGTTATTAGTTTTAGAATTAAAGTTGATTTAAATATTAAGGTCCTCAAAAATAGGAGTCATAATGGGGTAGCGGATTGAATATTTTGAATTGAACTCCTAAGAGGTGAGCTTTCCCTTTGTCTCTGTGTTCATAAAAGCTAATTAGGGGATGGAAAAATGTTTGTGCTGAGAGGCTTTTTATTTCATGCCGTCACCTTATCTTAATGAAATTCTGGTCTTTAAATGAATATAGAAAAACATCACGTAGTTTTCTTGGTTAAGAAGGTTTTTGACCAATTCTCCCTACATAGCAAAAACACGGACGATCCCAATAGAGCATAAAGACCACATAGTATCTTTCTTTCACAGTATCTATCTACTAAGTAAGACATCTGATAATTTTTGTTATACTACTTCATATGGAATGCTCAATGATCACAGTCCAGTTATTGATGAGAATAGTTTTAATGAGTCAGTAGTGGCCTCTCAGAAAAAGAAGAAAATTGGCCTGGCAACATTTAGGCACAAATGGAAGAAGTTTTTGATTGCAATAGGAGTTGGATGTTCTTAAGCTTAAAGTAGAGAGATCTTACCGTCAGCAAGCTGAGGCAGTGGCACATTTTCTGACCAGGTTAGAGCTCGCTCAACTCAGATGACCCTCAACTGTACAAATAACCATCTAGGAAAAATTAGGAAAATTTGTGATTTTCTCGGTTCTGGATTTCAAGTGCTGCTGAAATTCGTAGAGCGAAAGGTGAGTGCATCTTTGAATGAAGTTAGTTATATACCACTTAGCACCTCTCTTTCTGTTCTTGGTCCAGATGATGGATTGTTCCTGCATGTGTCTGCTTCCAAGATATCTAAATCTTCTCCATATACTTAGTTTTTGTGTAGCTCTTTTCCGACTTACTGGTACTTCTTACTATAAAACACGATTCCTTTCAACAATTGTTAGGTAATTCATGTTCTATTATTAGTTTTCCTCCCTCTTTTATTTTCAAGCTTACACAGATGGGAGGCCAAGAATAAATCATGGAAGAGAAGCAACTATCAATGAATTCAATGGTCTGTTGCTTCAATATTTTGTTTAAGAAAAAAATTACTTGGTTTATATCTTATGTTTTCCTTACGTGTTGTTGTTTTATCTCAGCCATGGGGACCTGGTAGAGGTGGATGATGCAACAAGGGCATTGTGCCCATGGAAACATAGAGACGTGCCCCAAAAATGGTTTCGCCTAACTGCTACCACGCTACAGTGTACCAACTGCTATCGTGATTAGTTATATTTGTCTTAAAAATTAGTAACTTCATACTGGATGTAATCTATTTATCATTCATAGCAAATTAAAGACCAACAATATCCTTCTTGGCAAGACATGTGAGAGAAAGGCTTCGGATGTTGGTCTTTCAAAACTTCCATTAAATGGAGCTTCTGGCATGTCAAGTATGCATCTCTTCCATCGGACCATCCCTGTTGTAGCATATTAACGAAAATTGGGCACCCTCACGCAACATGTGAGGCTGCAATTTAACTAGTTACAAGTTAAAATAGTGCTGACAGCATTATTGGTGCTCCCCAAATTCTGAGCAGCTCCATAGGCCAAAAAGATCAACAGGAAGGACCAGCAGAGGAAATGAACATCTCTTTTGTAATTGTTGATGGTGGGATTCTTTTGAGTTGATGAGTTGACATGATCAACCACCAGTGGTGTCTCCTTATCCATGGCCATTGAGCTTTTTGATAGAGACCAACAAAAAGCCCATACCCAATTTTAATCAAAATCAAGTCAACCAGAATTCACACAAACCAATCACCAACTTTTTTTGGCTTATAAACATGTAATGTGCGTTTTGCTAAAGTGCAAACCAGGGTGTACATGTATTGTGCAGAATATAACAACTACTATGAATAAGGGGCAAAAATTCTTGTATATAAAAACATATAGTGCTAGCGGAGCTAATAGAAAGAAGGCGACATGAGAAAAGGGATTGGATTGAGGCCAAGGAAGAATCTGCAATTTGAAACAGCCAAAGCTGTTTAGGCGGCCAAAGCGGTAATCATCAATTGTCATACTCTCAACTGCATATTCTAGTTCTATAATCTATGGTACGACGTACAAGTAATTCTATACTAGAATACTAGATGTACTGCAGCTACAAATAGTTTACAATCAAATTCAGCCTTGTACCTGGTCCTAGCTCTTTTCTTCTGCTTTTCTTGCGAGCAAAAGGGTGGTAGAAGAAGGGCTGGAGAAGGAGAAGGTCGGTGGCAGGCGGTGGAGATTGATGGAAGAAGGAGACAATCTAAAGTTACCAAAATGCCCCGCTTAGTTGTTAAATTAGGAGTCAAATTACTTTCAGGTGATGGATCGCTGCAGAAGGTTTTAATTGGATCCAAAATTTAAGTTCACGTATTAAATTGGCCAAGAATAAATGTTAGGAACCGAATTGACATTAGCAAAAAATGTTCAGGGACTAATTTGGTCATTTTCCCAATGTCAACTGGGCTTTGACATTTGAGTAAGCAAATGTGTAACGAAAATACTTGCACATGCTTCACGGTGCTAAAGAAAGCTATTGCACCTTAGACCACTTGCTTACCTGTGGATCTGTGTATATATTGTAGATGGTAGTGATCCTTTCTTCTGGTATGATAATTGGCACACTGAGGGCCCTCTCTATTTTAAGTATCCTGAGTTTCTGCTTAAGAACTTAGGACCAATGTTTTGAAAACCGGAGCGGACCGGCCGGTTCGACCGGTTGAACCGCGAACCGGCCATGGCACCGGTCCGGTTCAATGACATTGTTGACTTTGCTAGAAACCCGGTCAAAGACCGGTTGAACCGTGAAAACCGCCGAACTGGATTGAACCGGCGGTTTTCCGGTTTTCAGCTTCCCTTTTTTTTTTTTTTTTTTTTTTTTTTTTAAGTTTTGCAAAATGCAACAATCAAGATTCGAACCCAAGACCTTTGTAATAAAAGACCAATGTATTAACCGTTGCACCATCACATCTTATTAATTTTTTTTGATAACTTATTTATATAAAGCAAATACTCATATTTTTTTTTTCCATTTTTCTTACAAAATCTCATCCCCTCATGGCTCTTTCTTTTTAATTTTCAACTCTCTCTCTCTATCATCTTTTCTTTTGTCACTCCCTTTTTAATCAAACCTCTTTATTTTTAATTTATTAATGTTTTCTTCCATCTTTTAATTTTGTTTTTGTCCATTAAATTGAAAAAAGTTAAAAAAGAATTTTTTTTAACCCAAATTATTTAATGCCACAACCACTCACTTTTATCTTATTTTTTGTTTCTTATCAAGTTTACATTTCTATTTTCGATTTTCTTGATTTCCTTCGAACTCCAAATTTTCTTTTTTAAATTGCAATATCTAAATCTCAAAACGTAAATTAAAATTTAAATTCATAATATCTAAATTCTCAGATACATGAATTTTGTATAATTTCAAAATATTGTGATATTTTGGGGTTGGGTTTAGATATAATTGAAATTGAGATGAAATTTATTTGTTTTAACTTATAATTTAAAAAATTTATTTTTAAAAATCCAAGTTATTAAAAAATAGTAAACTTTTCATCATATAAAATATTAAATTAGTCCATTACATGTCTTATTTTGTACATATATATATTTATATAAATTATTTTTTAAAAAATTCATTGAACCGAGGTTGAACCGGTCCGACCGGTTGAACCTCGACCCTTTCACTTCACCGGTTCAATTAACGGTCCGGTTTTTAAAACATTGCTTAGGACTTTACTCGTACTAGAAAGTTGCTGACTTTATTAAGAATGGAACCTCGAATTGGCCAACAGGTAGAAGATTTAGGGCCTGTTTGGAACCTGAGTTTTTTGAGAGTTTGTCTAAAACTTTATTGTAGTGCACTGTAGAAATTTTTGAAAAAAATTTGTAAAAGTTTTTGAAAGGTGAAAAAATTTTTTGTAGAAGTTTTTGTAAGGTAAAAATTTTTGTAGTAGAATTTTTTATAAGGTGAAATTTTTTTTCCTTTTCTTTTTTTCTTTCTCTTTCTTTTTCTTTTTCTTTTCTTTCCTTTCTTTCTTCTTC